>NC_011594.1:0-16971 GCF_005508785.2 Acyrthosiphon pisum | reverse complement strand
AGATAAAATGGCTGATAATAGGTTGTAAATTGTAAATTTATATATAGATTAAATAATCTTTTTATCAATAAATCTTATATTCAAATTATATGATATTAAATTGCAAATTTAAAGGTATTAATTATTTAATTAAGGTTTATAAAATAATATTTTTAATTTTGAAGATTAATAGTTTTGATTTAACTTAAAACCTTAATAAATAAATAAGTATCTAAAAAATAATCTAAAAAAATTTATTATTATAATGAAATTATAGTTATTTTTTTTAATATGTAAATATCATTTATTAAATAAATTAAAATTGAATAATATAAAGTAAGTTATTTTAATATAAAAAAGTAAATTTAAGATTGTTAATATAATTAATATTATTATAATAATATATATATTATTATATATTAAATTTTTAATAAGTATTCATTTTATTAAAAATCCTAATATAGGAGGTAAACCTATAATTGAAAAAATTAATATTAATAAATTTAATTTAAAATAAAAATTTAGATTAAAAAGTTTTATTTGATTAATATAATTAATATTATAATTATTAAGTATTTTAATAATTAAAAAATTTAATATTGAATAAATTAAAAAGTAGTTGATTCATAAATTTTCATTTATTAAAATTGCAAATAATATTCATGTTGTGTTATTGATTGAAGATATAGCTAAAATTTTACGTATTGAATTTTGATTTAAACCAAAAATTGAATTTATTGAGATTAATACAATTAAAAATATTATATTTTTATTAACATTTAAATAAGAAATTATAATTAAAGGTGTAATTTTTTGTCAAGTTATTATTAATAAACATGATATTCAATTTAATCCTTCTATTATAGAAGGTAATCATAAATGAAATGGTATTAATCTTAATTTTATTAATAGTGATATTATAATTAATATATTATCATTGTTAATAAACAATAAGTTTTTATTAATTAAAAAAATTAATAATAAAATTGAAGCAAAAGCTTGAATAAGAAAATATTTTATTGTGGCTTCAATTGAATAAATTGATGATTTAAAATTTAAAATTGGAATAATTGAAAATAAATTTAATTCTAATCCTATTCATATTGATAATCAATTTGATGCTGAAATTGATATTAAAGTTCTAAATATTAGTAAAGTAAAAAATATAATTTTTGTTAAATTTAAATTTATCAGAAAAAAGAATTTTATTCTATATTTGAAGTATGAATCCAAAAGCTTTTTTAGCTTATTTTTCTATATAATATATACTTAAGTGTTTGTGCATATAAATTTTTGAAATTTATGGATTAGATAGTTTCTTAAAGTATAATAAAAGTATATATAATACATGATTTACTCTATCAAAGTAACCCTTTTTCAGGCATTTTATTTTTAAAAATATTGTTTAATAAAAAAATGTTTACTGGTTTAGATGTAGATTGGAAAAAATATCAGTAAATTTTTAAAAAAAATATGTTTTAGTGAGGCATGACGTTTGTAGTTGTCTAAAAAGGGGGGCGTAGCCCTCCTTTAAAAAAAAAAGAAAGAAGAAAGAGTATATAGAGGATTTATTAATATATATAGTAGTATACATATATAGACTTCATATATATATAGTATATATATATAATATATATATACATCTATATAGCTTATATATTGTATATATATATATATATATATATAAATCCTTATATAGTAATATTATCTATACATTTATTATATATATATATATATATGTATATAAATCCTTATATGAATATATACATATATAAATTGTATATATATATATAAGGTTTAGAAAGAAAAGTTGAATTTTAATTAATTTATATATAAATATCTATATTAAATTATTTAAATAAGTATAAATTTTATTTTATAAATTTTAATTTATTTTGTTAGAAATGCTTATTATTAAAAATTATTAAAAAAGTTGAATTTTTAATTAATTTATATATAAATATCTATATTAAATTATTTAAATAAGTATAAATTTTATTTTATAAATTTTAATTTATTTTGTTAGAAATGCTTATTATTAAAAATTATTAGAAAAGTTGAATTTTTAATTAATTTATATATAAATATCTATATTAAATTATTTAAATAAGTATAAATTTTATTTTATAAATTTTAATTTATTTTGTTAGAAATGCTTATTATTAAAAATTATTAGAAAAGTTGAATTTTTAATTAATTTATATATAAATATCTATATTAAATTATTTAAATAAGTATAAATTTTATTTTATAAATTTTAATTTTTTATTATTAATGTTTATTAATTTAATTTTTATTATTTAATTTAAAGTTTATATTACTAATTTTATTATTATATTAATTATTTAATTAATTAAAATTATATATTTTAATTATATTAAACCATATTATTATTATTTTATATATAAATATAATTTATTTTATTATAAAATTTTATTTAATTAAGAAAATACATGAAATTTTTTGATTGTTAATTAATTCTTAAAGGGTTTTAATAATTCTCAGTATTAAATATTAAATATTAAAGAGATTTAGATTTAATTATTAATTTAAGTATAAACTAAATATGTGCCAGCAGTTGCGGTTAAACATAATATACAAATAAAATTGTTTGGTTATTAGTATTAAGTATAATTTATAATTTAATTTTTTTTAATAAAGTAAAATTTAATTAAGAATTATTATTATAATTATTTTATTCTATTAAATTTTATTTAAAACTAGGATTAGATACCCTATTATAAAAATTTAAATTAATTTACTAAAAAATTAATAGTTATGTTCTTTAAATTTAAAAAATTTGGCGGTATTTTAGTCTTATTAGAGGAACCTGTTTTTTAATTGATAATCCACGATTAATTTTACTTATTTTAAATAATTCATATATCGCTGTCATGAATATATTTAAAAATTTATTTTCTTTATTTATTATTATAATTTATGTTAAGTCAAGATGTGGTTAATAAATAAGTATATAATGGGTTACATTAAATTTTATTTTTGGATTTTAAATGAAAATTAAAATGAAATTGGATTTAATAGTAAATTTATTTATTTAATTAATATGAAAAAAGATCTAAAATATGTACATATTGCCCGTCATTCTTATTAAAAATAAGACAAGTCGTAACAAAGTAAGTGTACTGGAAAGTGTATTTAGAAAGATATTTAATATAAATAAATATCTAAATTTAAGTATGTCATTTACAATGATAAGATGTTGTTAAACTTTATTTAAATTAAATTTATTAATATATTTATTTTTTATTGATTTTTTATAAAAGTAATTTATTTATTTTAAGTTTTAGTATTTAGTAAAAATTAATTTTTAGATTTATAGTTTAATAGTATTGTAAAAGAATTATTTAAATTTGAAAAAGAATATTTTTAGTACCTTTTGTATCAGGGTTAATTAAAATTTTTAATTTTTTTTTAAATTCTCAAAATTTATAGAGTTAATTTTATTATTAATTTATTGTGTTATAAATATTTATAAAATAATATTGGTTTTGAAATTTAATTCGTTATATTATATTTAGTTATTTAAGATTTAAATTTAATTTAAAATTTTAAAAGTTATTTTGATTTTATATATTAATATTTTAAATTTAAATTATTTTAGGGATAAGCTTGAAATTTTTATATAATAATTTATTTATTTTAATAATTTATAGGAATAGAAATTTTTATTTTAAGTTTGTAAAAATTTATTATTTGTTTAGTTTTAATTTATTATAATTTTATTTATTTTTTTATTAAATTTTATTAATTAATATTTAATTTTTAGTAATAATGATTAAATTAGTATAATGTATATTTATAAATTATGAATTCGGCAAAAATTATTTTCATCTGTTTAACAAAAACATTGTATTAAGTTTAATTTAATATAGGATCTGCTCAATGATTTATTAAATAGCTGCAGTATTTTGACTGTGCAAAGGTAGCATAATAATTAGTCTTTTAATTGAGGACTTGTATGAAAGATTTGATGAGAAATAAACTTTATTATTTATATAATTAAAATTTTATTTTTAAGTAAAAAAGCTTAAATTATTTAAAGGGACGATAAGACCCTATAAAACTTTATAAATAGTAATTTTAATTTTTTTGGATTAATAAATATTTTAATTTTATTATTTATTTTATTGGGGTGATAAAAAAATTATTAAACTTTTTTTAAAATTTTACATTATTTAGTGAATAGTTGAATTAAAATTTTTAATTAAAGGAAAAAGTTACTTTAGGGATAACAGCGTAATTAATTTTTTAAGTTCAAATTTAAAAATTAGTTTGCGACCTCGATGTTGAATTAAGATTAATCTTAGGTGCAAAATTTTAAGTATTAGGTCTGTTCGACCTTTAAATTCTTACATGATTTGAGTTCAAACCGGTGTAAGCCAGGTTGGTTTCTATCTTTTAAAAAATAATTTATTTTAGTACGAAAGGATTAAATAATTAAATTAAATTTTTATTAAATGAATTATATTAATTTAACTATTTTGGCAGATAATTGTGTTAAATTTAGAATTTAATTATATAATTTATATTATAGATAGTAATTTTTATATTTATTATAATTATTAATTTTTTAATTTTATTCTTAATAGTTTTTATGAGAGTAGCTTTTTTTACTTTATTAGAACGTAAAGTTTTAGGTTATATTCAATTACGTAAAGGTCCTAATAAATTTTTATTAAGAGGTATTTTTCAACCTATAGGTGATGGTTTAAAATTATTTTTTAAAGAAGTTAATTATCCTAGAAATATAAATTTTTTTATTTTTATATTTTCACCTATATTAGGTTTATTAATTTCTGTTGTTTTTTGATTTATTTATCCTTATATTGGTATAAATTATATTATAGGTTTTGGTTTAATTTATATATTTTGTTGTTCAAGTTTAATAGTTTATATTTTTTTAATAATTAGATGATCATCTAATTCTAATTATTCAGTTTTAGGTATAATTCGTTTTATTTCTCAGATAATTTCTTATGAAGTTAGAATAATAATTATTATTATAAATTTAATATTTTTAATTAATAGATTTAATTTGAATGATTTTTATATTTATCAAATAAATTCTAAATTTTTTTTTTTTCTTTTTTTAATATTTATTTTATTATTAATTAGATTTTTAGCAGAAATAAATCGTTCTCCTTTTGATTTTTCTGAAGGTGAATCAGAATTAGTTTCTGGGTTTAATATTGAATTTAGAAGTTTATCTTTTATTTTTATTTTTATATCTGAATATATAAGAATTATATTTATAGGAATATTATTATGTGAAATATTTTTTGGTTTATTAATGAATAAATTTTATTTAAATATTTTTATTTTAATGTTTATATTTTTAGTTATTTGATTACGTGGATTTTTACCACGTTTTCGTTATGATAAATTAATATATTTAATTTGAAAATTAATTTTACCTTTATCTTTATTTTTATTTGTATTTAATTTTTCTATTAAATTATTTAATTTATATCATTAATTTTAGTATTAAGTTAATAGAACTTAATTCTATTTTTTATTTTCAAAATAAATATTTTAAATAAATTAATTAACTAATTTTTGTTAAATTATTAATTTATCTCATATTTTTATAATATAAAAATTAATAAAAAAATATGAAAAGTAAATTGTTGTAAAAATTTGGCTTGTAAAAATAAAAGGATATTCAACTGGTTGTATTCCAATTCAAGTTAATATTATAAATGTTATAATAAAAATTCAAAATAAAATTTTATTTATTGGATAAAATTTGTTTCTTAGGAAGTTTTTATTATTTAATATAGGTAAAATTAATAAAATTAAAATTGAAAGTATTAAGGCAATTACTCCTCCTAATTTGTTAGGAATTGCTCGTAGAATTGAATATGAGAATAAAAAATATCATTCTGGTTGAATATGATTAGGTGTAATTATTGAGTTTGCTATAATAAAATTATTATGATCATTTAATAAATAAGGAAAAATTAAAGTTAAAATAAAAAATATTCATATAAATATAATTAATCCAATTAAATCTTTAATTAAAAAATAAGGTGAAAATGTAATTTTATCAAAGTTTCTATTAATACCTAATGGGTTATTAGAACCTGTTAAATGTAAAAAAAAAAGATGAATAAAAGTAAATAAGATAATAATAAAAGGTAAAATAAAATGAATTGAGAAAAATCGTGTTAATGTAGCATTATTAATTGAAAATCCTCCTCAAATTCAAATAACAATTGAATTTCCTAGATATGGAATTGCTGAAAGAAGATTTGTAATAACTGTAGCACCTCAAAATGATATTTGTCCTCAAGGTAGTACATATCCTACAAAAGCTGTTATTATTGTTAATAATAATAATAATACTCCAATAATTCATGTTATTTTAAAATTAAATGAATTTATATAAATTCCTCGTCTAATATGAATATAAATTATAATAAAAAATATTGATGCTCCATTAGCATGGAATGATCGAATTAGTCATCCAAAATTGATATTTCGATTTATATTAATAATACTTTGAAAAGCTAAGTTAATATCTGTTTTATAGTGAAAAGCTAAAAATAATCCTGTTAAAATTTGATTAATTAAACAAATTATTAATAAAGACCCAAAATTTCATATAAAACTAATACTAGCAGGTGTTGGTAAATTTAATATTGGTGATAATATTTTTATTATATTTTTTTTCATTAATTATTTTTTTGTCGAATTGGTCCTTTATTAATTTTTAATATTCAAATAATTAAAATTAATATAAAAAAAAGAATAAATATAATTATATAAATTAGAATATTATTAGGTATTATAAATATATTTAATAAATAAAAATTATCTTCAAATAAAAATTTATTTTCATAATTTATATTTTCTATATTAAAATATATTTTAAAATAATATAATATTAAAGATATAAAAATAATTTTATAAATTATGTTTTTGTAATTTTTATTAATATTTAGTTCATTAAAAGCAATTCTTGAAATATATAAGAAAATAATTATTAATCCTCCAATATATAGAATAAAAATTATAAATGAAATTCATGCTGTTTTATTAATTAAATTAATTATTATAGTTAATGTTATTGTTTGAATTAAAATAATTAAATTTGATCTAATAGGTGATTTTATTATTGTTAAAATAATTGCTATAATTAAATTAGTTAATATAATAATTTTTAAAATTCAGTATATATTTTAATTAAAATATTAATTTTGGAGATTAATGATAATATGTTTATATTTATACTGATTTATTTTAAATAATTTTATAATTTTGATTTACAATATCAATGTTTTTTTTAAACTATTAAAATGATAAATTTATTTATTTTAGTTGTAATATTTATGTTATTTTCTGGAGTTTTATTTTATATTTTTAATTTTAATCATTTATTAATAATACTTTTGGGATTAGAATATTTATTATTAATTTTATCTTTATTATTTTTAATAAATTTAATAATATTTATTAAGCAATATATTTTATTATTAGTTTTTTTTATTTTTTGTATTAGTGAAAGAGTATTAGGTTTAACAATTTTGATTTTAATAGTTCGTATATATGGAAATGATTATATAAAATCATTAATAGTTTTACAATGTTAATAATTTTAATATTAATTATTTTTAGTATGATTTTTTTTAGCTTGAAGATTAAAAGATGATGATTAGCCCAGAATTTTTTTTTTTTTTTTTTTTTTTTTATATATTTTAAGATTCCAATATTCAATTATTTTTTAAATATTAGATATTTATTTGGTATAGATATATTTTCTTATTTAATATTTATATTAGGTATTTGAATTATTAGATTAGTATATATTTCTAGACTTAATTTTAAAAATAATTATTTAAATTATTTTAATTTGTTGATATTTATTTTTATTATTATTTTTTATTTTTGCTTTTTTAGAAATAATTTTCTTTTATTTTATATTTTTTATGAAATTAATTTAATTCCTGTAATTATTTTAATTTATGGATGAGGTTATCAATATGAACGTTTTAAAGCTGGATTTTATTTATTTGTTTATATGATTTTTTTTTCTTTACCTTTTTTTTTTTGTTTATTAAGTTTAAATAATTTTAAATTTATATTTATATATTATTTTGATTATTTAAATAATTTAAATTTTTATTTTTATTTATTTTTAATAATAATTTTTTTAGTTAAAATACCTTTGTTTATGTTTCATATTTGATTACCTAAAGCTCATGTTGAAGCTCCTATTTGTGGTTCAATAATTTTGGCTGGTATTATATTAAAATTAGGTGGTTTTGGTATTTATCATATTTTGATATTAGTTTTTAAGGTTAATATTATATTTAATTATTTATTAATTTCATTATGTTTATTAGGTATATTTATTTTAAGATTAGTTTGTTTTTTTCAAAGAGATTTAAAAATTTTAATTGCTTATTCTTCTGTTGTTCATATAGGTTTAGTTATTATTGGATTTTTAACTTTAAATAATTGAGGTTATTTTGGTTCTTTAATTTTAATATTTGGTCATGGTTTATGTTCTTCTGGATTATTTTGTTTGAGAAATATTTGTTATTTACGTTTTAAAAGTCGTAGAATGTTTTTAAATAAAGGTTTAATTAATATTTATCCTTTTTTGTCATTTTGATGATTTTTATTATGTTCTTCTAATATATCTTTTCCTCCTTCTTTGAATTTATTTGGTGAATTATTTTTATTAATTAGTTTAATAATTTGATTAGATTATTTTTATATTTTTTATTTATTAATTATGATTTTAATATTTTTATATAGTCTTTATTTATATTTATATACTCAATATGGTAAATTATTTTTTAATATGAATTATTTAGTTTATATTAATTTGACAGAATATTTATTATTATTTATACATTGATTGCCTTTAAATTTAATTTTTTTAATTATAGAATTATTTTGTTATTTAAATAGTTTAATTAAAATATTAATTTGTGGAATTAAAGATTATATATTATATTTAAATAATTAAATTTAATTTTTTTTTTTTTTTTTTTTTTTTTTTTTTTATATCCTTTATTATTTTTTTTATTTTAGGATTATTGTTAATTTATTTTGATAAATTTTATTTTATTGAATATATATTTTTTTTTTTTAATTCTTGTATAGTTTTATATGTTATTTTATTAGATTGAATATCTTTAATATTTATTTCTTTTGTTTTTTTAATTTCTTCAATAATTTTATTATATAGAATAGAATATATAAATTATGATTATAATAAGAGTCGATTTTTATTATTAATAAATTTTTTTATTATATTTATGGTTTTTTTAATTATTAGTCCTAATTTAATTAGAATTTTATTAGGTTGAGATGGTTTAGGAATAGTTTCTTTTTGTTTAGTTATTTTTTATCAAAATAAAAAATCTTATAGTTCAGGATTGGTTACTGTTATTTTAAATCGTTTAGGTGATTTATTTATTATTATATCAATAATTTGAATATTAAATTTTGGTTCTTGAAATTTTATTTTAATTAATTATTATATAAATTTAAATTATTTATTTTTTATTAGTTTAATAATTATAATTGCTTCTTTAACTAAAAGAGCTCAAATTCCTTTTTCTTCTTGATTACCTTTAGCTATAGCAGCTCCTACTCCTGTTTCTTCTTTAGTTCATTCTTCTACTTTGGTAACTGCTGGTATTTATCTAATAATTCGTTTTAATGAAATTTTTTTAACTTTTTCTTTTTTAAATTATTTAATAGTTATTTCTTGTTTAACTATATTAATATCTGGTTTAAATGCAATTTTTGAATTTGATTTAAAAAAAATTATTGCTTTTTCTACTTTAAGTCAGATAAGATTTATATTTATAATTTTATGTTTAGGTAAAATTGATATATGTTTTTTTTATTTATTAATACATGCTTTATTTAAATCTATAATATTTTTAAGATCTGGAATTTTAATTCTTAATATAAATAATAATCAAGATATTCGTAAAATAGGGGGATTAATTGATTATTTACCTTTTTGTGGTTTAATTTTCATATTTACTTTAATATCATTATGTGGTTTTCCTTTTTTTTGTAGTTTTTATTCTAAGGATTTAATTTTTGAATATTTTTTAATAATAAATTTAAATTTTTTTTTTTTTTTTTTTTTTTTATTTTCTTTTTTATTAACTTTTTTTTATTCAATTCGTGTAATTTATTATTTATTAATAATAAATTTTTCTATATTTAATTATTTAATAATTATTAAATTTGAAAGAAAAATCTTAATTATTAGTATAATATTTATTAGTTTTATTATATTGTTTTTTGGTTCTTTTTTTATATGATTAATATTTTATAAATTTGATTTGATTTTATTAGAATTTAAATTTAAAATTTTAAGAGTATTAATTTTATTTTTTAGAATTTGATTTTTTTTTGAGCTTAATAATTTTTTGTTTTCTATAAGTTATATAATTTCTTTATTTAATATTTTTTTTTTTGGATTAATATGAAATTTATTGTTTTTTAAGGTAAATTTTTTTTTAAATAATTTTCTTTCTTTTGGATTTTTTACTTTAAAGGTTTTTGAAATTGGTTGAATTGAATATAATTTTAATAGAGGTTTAATTTTTTTTTTAAAAAAAATAATTGGGTTTAGACAGAATATTTTTTTAAATAGTTATAAAGTTTATATTTTATTATTTTTTTTATGATTTTTAATTATTTTATTATTTAATTATTAAATTTAAATAGCTTAATAAAGAGCATTATATTGAAGATATAAAGGTAAAATTATTTTTTTTAAATATTTTTTAAAATTTTTGTTTGTTTTTTTAGTTAATTAAAATATTTTTTTTAAAAAAATTATTTATAAAAAATTTTTATTTTTGGTATTAATTTTTTAATAAAGTTAAAATTCTAAATATGATAATTTTTGTTATTTTTAATAAAGGTTAATTTTTGATTTATTTTTTTTTAAAATTTTGTGTAAGGTAGCTACCTTTGCATATTTTTTTTTTAAAATTTTTGTTTGTTTTTTTAGTTAATTAAAATATTTTTTTTAAAAAAATTATTTATAAAAAATTTTTATTTTTGGTGTTAATTTTTTAATAAAGTTAAAATTCTAAATATGATAATTTTTGTTATTTTTAATAAAGGTTAATTTTTGATTTATTTTTTTTTAAAATTTTGTGTAAGGTAGCTACCTTTGCATATTTTTTTTTTTAAAATTTTTGTTTGTTTTTTTAGTTAATTAAAATATTTTTTTTAAAAAAATTATTTATAAAAAATTTTTATTTTTGGTGTTAATTTTTAATAAAGTTAAAATTCTAAATATGATAATTTTTGTTATTTTTAATAAAGGTTAATTTTTGATTTATTTTTTTTTAAAATTTTGTGTAAGGTAGCTACCTTTGCATATTTTTTTTTTAAAATTTTGTTTGTTTTTTTAGTTAATTAAAATATTTTTTTTAAARAAATTATTTATAAAAAATTTTTATTTTTGGTGTTAATTTTTAATAAAGTTAAAATTCTAAATATGATAATTTTTGTTATTTTTAATAAAGGTTAATTTTTGATTTATTTTTTTTTAAAATTTTGTGTAAGGTAGCTACCTTTGCATATTTTTTTTTTAAAATTTTGTTTGTTTTTTTAGTTAATTAAAATATTTTTTTTAAARAAATTATTTATAAAAAATTTTTATTTTTGGTGTTAATTTTTTAATAAAGTTAAAATTCTAAATATGATAATTTTTGTTATTTTTAATAAAGGTTAATTTTTGATTTATTTTTTTTTAAAATTTTGTGTAAGGTAGCTACCTTTGCATATTTTTTTTTTAAAATTTTTGTTTGTTTTTTTAGTTAATTAAAATATTTTTTTTAAAAAAATTATTTATAAAAAATTTTTATTTTTGGTGTTAATTTTTTAATAAAGTTAAAATTCTAAATATGATAATTTTTGTTATTTTTAATAAAGGTTAATTTTTGATTTATTTTTTTTTAAAATTTTGTGTAAGGTAGCTACCTTTGCATATTTTTTTTTTAAAATTTTTGTTTGTTTTTTTAGTTAATTAAAATATTTTTTTTAAAAAAATTATTTATAAAAAATTTTTATTTTTGGTGTTAATTTTTTAATAAAGTTAAAATTCTAAATATGATAATTTTTGTTATTTTTAATAAAGGTTAATTTTTGATTTATTTTTTTTTAAAATTTTGTGTAAGGTAGCTACCTTTGCATATTTTTTTTTTAAAATTTTTGTTTGTTTTTTTAGTTAATTAAAATATTTTTTTTAAAAAAATTATTTATAAAAAATTTTTATTTTTATATTGAAAATATAATGTTTTAAATTAAACTAATAAATAAAAGATTAAACATTTAAAATGCTTTAAAAGATAGTTAGCAGCTTCTTTTTTTTAAAATCTTTTTAATTGGAATTTAATTTCAATATTATTATTAACAGTAATAAACCTCTTTTTGGTTTCAATTAATTAAATAAGGATTTTAATGATCTATTATTAAGTCGAAATTAATATGTAAAATTTTACTTCTTATTTAAGATAAATTATTTAATAATTTTTAAAAGCAAATTAAATGTTATATATTTTAACTATTATCCTTAGATTTTTCAATTTAGTGATCCAAATTTTCATTCATAAAAAATAGTAGTAATTATAAAAATAAAAAAAATTATGAATATAATATTGAAATAAAATATATTGGAAATTTTAAAATTTATAATTATTGGTAAAATAATTGAAATTTCAATATCAAAAATTAAAAAAATAATTGCAATTAAATAAAAATTTAAAGAGAAAGGAATTCGTGATTTATTAAATGGATCAAATCCACATTCAAATGGTGCTGATTTATTATAATTAAATTTTATTTTTATATTAATTAAGATTATAATTAAGAATAAAATTATTAAAATAATAATTATTATTAATATTGAAATTAAATTTAATATCATTATTTTATTTAAAATTTAAACTTTTTGATTGGAAATCAAATATACTATTTATATTAATAAAATTAATTATTTCATCAATAAAAAGTTATATATAAAAATAATCAAATAATATCAATGAAATGTCAATATCATGCAGCTAATTCAAATCTAATATGATGAATAAATGAAAAGTGTAGTTTTATTATTCGTAATAAGTTGATTATTAGGAAGATTGTTCCAATGATTACGTGTAATCCATGAAATCCTGTTGCTATATAAAATGATGATCCAAAAATTGAATCTGAGAATGTAAATGTTGCTTGATTATATTCTAATATTTGAAGTATTAAAAAGTAGATACTTAAAATAATTGTTAAATTTATAAAAATAATTGTTTTTTTTTTTGAATTATTTAATAAATAAAGATGAGTTAATGTTACAGTGAATCTTGATGTTAATAAAATAATAGTATTTAATAAAGGAATTAATAATGGATTAAAAAAATTAATATTTTTTGGAGGTCAATTTAATCCTAATTCAATTGATGGTGCTAATGAATTATGTAGAAAATTTCAGAAAAATGAAATAAATAGAAATATTTCAGAGATAATAAATAAAATTATTCTGAATTTAATTAAGTTTATAATATAAAAATTATGGTTACCTTGAAATGTTCTTTCACGAATAACATCTCGTCATCATAAAATTGAAATACTAATAATTATAAATATATTTATTAATGATATTATATTAAATTTAAAGTTTATAATTATAATATTTGAAATTATTAAATTAAAAGTATTTAAAGCTATTAAAATAGGTCATGGACTTAAATTTAAAATAAAATAAGGTTGATTAATTTTTATCATTATTCTCTAGAGTATAAAGATGAAAGAATTGAGAATACATAACTTTGAATTAATGCTACACATAATTCAAAAGTTATTATGAATATTTGAATAATTATAATAATAATTATTAATGAATTAAAATTTAATAGTGTTATAAGTAAATGACCTGCAATAAGATTTGCAGTTAGTCGAATTGATAATGATAAAGGTCGGATAATAATTCTTATTGTTTCAATAATTGTTATTAATGGAGCTAAATAAATTGGTGTATTAAGTGGAATTAAATGTGCAATTATATTTTTTGTATTTTTACATGTTGAATAAATGATATAAAATAATCAAAATGGTAAAGCTAGAGTAGTAGAAAAAATTATATGTCTTGATGATGAAAAAATATAAGGAAATAATCTGAAAAAGTTATTAAGTAAAATAAATATAAAAAGTGCAATAAATAAAAATGCAGGAGATTTAGTTTTTTTTATTTTATATAATATTAATATTTCATTATTTAATATATTAAATATTTTAAATAAAATTCAGTTTAATCGGTTTGGTATAATTCATAAAAAATTTGGTATTATTAAAATAATTAATAGAGTTCTAATTCAATTTAGTTCTAAATTAAAAATTGTTGTTGAAGGATCAAAAATATTAAATAAATTTATTATAATTTTTTGTATTGTTTATTTTTATGATTTTTATTTTGATATTTTTAATAAAATTAAAATATAATAAATTTATAATTAGATAAAATATTGAGAAAAAAAATATAAATAAAATTAATCAATTAATTGGTGCTATTTGAGGAATTAAGCGATATAAATAAATAATTTTAATTTGACAAATTAATGTTATAATTTTAACTAATCTCTTTCATTAGAAGTAATTGCTAATTTACTATATTTTGATTTAAGAGATCATTACTTTGCTTTTCAGTCATCTAATGAGTTAAAAATTTTTAATTCAATAAATAAATTTATTTAAATTAATTGATTCAATTTGAATTGGTATAAATCTGTGATTAATTCCACAAATTTCTGAGCATTGACCAAAGTATATTCCAGGACGGTTTATAAAAAGATTAATTTGATTTATACGTCCTGGAATAGCATCAATTTTAATTGCTAATCTTGGAATAGTTCAAGAATGAATAACATCATCTGATGAAATTAATAATCGAATATTAAATTTAAATGGAATAATAGTTTTGTTATCTACTTCAATTAAACGAAAATTTTCTTTATTTAGATCATTTATTATGTAAGATTCAAATTCAATATTTGAAAAGTCTGAATATTCATAAGATCAAAATCATTGATGACCAAAAATTTTAATTGTTAAAATAGGGCATTTAATTTCATCTATTAAATATAGTAAATGTAATGAAGGTATAGCAATAAAAATTAAAATAATTGGAGGAGTTGTTGTTCAAATAAATTCAATTATTTGATTTTCTGAAATTTTAATATTAATAAATTTATTATTTATAATAAATAATATTATATATGTAATTGTTGATATAATTATAATAATAATAAAGATTGTATGATCATGAAAGAAAATTAATTGTTCTATTAATGGTGAATTTCTATTTTGAAATCTTAGTTTTAATCAAGTTATGATTTCTAAAAAAAGATTATTCTTTATAAATGAATTTTAAGTTCATTGCATATAATTTCTGCCATATTAGAAATTAATAATTAAAGGTAATTCTGAATATGAATGTTCTAAAGGAGGTAAATTGTGAATTCATTCAATAGAGTTTCTTAAATTTAATTTAAAAATTGTTGTTTTTTTTAAAAAAATTCTATTTCAGATAGAATAAATTAAAATAATGATTCTGAATGTTGAGATTATTGATCCAATTGATGAAATTATATTTCATAATAAAAAATTATTTGGATAATCTGTATATCGTCGAGGTATACCGTTTAAACCTAAAAAGTGTTGGGGAAAGAAAGTTAAATTTACTCCAATAAATATTAAAATAAATTGAATTTTTAAAATAAAGTTATTTATTGAAAATCCTGTAAAGATAGGGAATCAATGAATTAATCTAGCAATAATTGCAAATACAATTCCTATTGATAGAACATAGTGAAAATGAGCTACTACATAATAAGTATCATGAAGAATAATATCAATAGATGAATTTGCAAGAATTACACCTGTTAACCCACCGATTGTAAATAAGAAAATAAAACCTAAAGATCAAATTGTTGAAGGTGAAAAATTAATTTTAGATCCATAAATAGTAGCTAATCATCTAAAAATTTTAATTCCTGTAGGAATAGCAATAATTATAGTTGCTGATGTGAAATATGCTCGTGTATCAACATCTATTCCAATTGTAAATATATGATGTGCTCAAACAATAAATCCTAATAATCCAATAGTTAATATAGCGTAAATTATTCTAATATTTCCGAATGTTTCATTTTTATTTCTTTCTTGACTAATAATATGTGAGATTAGTCCAAATCCAGGTAAAATTAAAATATAAACTTCAGGATGTCCAAAGAATCAAAATAAATGTTGGTATAAAATAGGATCTCCTCCTCCTGCTGGATCAAAAAATGATGTATTTAAGTTTCGATCAGTTAATAATATTGTAATAGCACCAGCTAAAACTGGTAAAGATAAAATTAATAAGATAGCTGTAATTAAAATTGATCAAGGGAAAAGTGGAATTTGATTTAATTTTATGTTATTAGGTATTATATTAAGAATTGTACAAATAAAATTAATTGCTCCTAAAATTGATGAAATTCCTGCTAGGTGTAAAGAAAAAATAGTTAAATCAACTGAAATGTTATTATGTGCAATATTATTTGATAAAGGTGGATAAATAGTTCATCCTGTTCCTGTTCCATTATTAATTAAGAAACTGCAAATTATTATTATTAATGAAGGAGGTAATAATCAAAATCTAATATTATTTAAGCGAGGAAATGATATATCAGGACATCCTATTATTATAGGAATTAATCAATTTCCAAATCCACCAATTACAATTGGTATAGTTATAAAAAAAATTATAATAAAAGCATGAATTGTAACAATTACATTATATAATTGATTATTGTTAATAATAGAATTAATTTGACTTAATTCTAAACGAATTAGAATTCTAAGTGAAGATCCAATTATACCTGATCAAATACCAAATAAAAAGTATAAAGTTCCAATATCTTTATGATTAGTTGAAAAAATTCATTTTAT
>NW_021780142.1:784-5062 GCF_005508785.2 Acyrthosiphon pisum | reverse complement strand
CAGCAATAGTATACTAAATGTAAGGATCCTCCCTGGTGCGGAATATGGAAATAACTATTTTCTAGTTGTAGGCTTTAAATGAAATTGAAGAAAAAAGAGAAATAAACAGAACTCTTAGACATACAAAAACTAGATGAAATCAACATTTGTGAAGATTTTTGTGAGAATAAATAAATGAGATTAGAGAAAAACATATAGCTTACGAAAATTATGATACCGCCAAAAAAAACAGTGGAGGTGCGACGAGGTATGAGGAATCTGTGGTTAACCAGATATGTTAAAATGCCCTACAACGGCGTCGTAACAACGCAGGAGGCAAGCAAGTGAAGTCTGGTTAAAGGATATCAAAATGAAATAAGATTCTCTAGATATAAAATAAGACTAAAAGAAGTGAGCAGAATTATAAGATGCGACAAAAGAAAATTTATTAAGAACATAGATAGTAAGGAAATCGGATCTAGACACTACAACTTGTAGGACAAGAGACCTATACTAGAATATCAACTCTCTGAGCAAAGATTTTAAAGAGAAAGAAAACTTATTAAGAAACGAAAATGATATCTTGCTAACGAAAAGAGATGATATAATCAATGAATGGGCATACTACTTTGACCAGCTGCTGAACTGCATGGAAACCATTAATCCATTCCATATTGAGAATAAAGAACCTAATAGAAAATAATATCCTGAACCAACGGTAGAGTAAATTTCAAACCAAATAAAAATCCTAAAAACCCACAAGTCACCCGGTTAAGATGGGATTACCGGATAGCTCCTCAAAACAAGAGCAGCTGATAGAATAAGTTTAATATGGCAAAAAGACTTTACCCCATCCACAAGAAAGAGGACAAACAAATGTGCAACGACAATTAAACATTACGTATATTATGCAGAGGTATTTATTATTTTCTCCAAACATTTATTTTTTCCTATATTAATAACTGGTGGGCTCTATGAGCGAATGCGAATTTGCCGTATCTACAACTCTGTTAAATGTAAACACTCGTATTTAACATCAATCACAAATATTGAGCAACAAAATGAAAAAAAAAAAAAAATAATGATAATAATAATACAATTTATACGTACTTTTTACCTCTAAAAATAAAATATAAACCTACTATTTAATAAATAATATTATACCTTATGAATTGCAATCTAAGAGTTATAGGGATAACATAATTATTGTACTGCAAAGTATATTATAACATTTATAACCAAGAACTGTACAACGTTTCACTTACGAGAGTCAAGCGTTTGCAAGAATTTATATATTAATATAATCGTACTTTTTACAGGACTGATTATAAGGTTGTTATTGGCATCCTACTTGTAGGGACAGTGACATATAGTGTCACCCATAAGGTGGTGATCTGTGTTTTATATCACCCCCCACCCCCCCCCCCCCACACACACACACACACAGAGTCTTAATTATTTTATTTTTATGTTAAATGGATCACCCTGTATGTCCATTCTATCTTGATTTGTATATGAATCTGTTTGAGCCGATTAGGTTTCTGAATTTGCTAAGTAGATTTGAAAAATTTCCCGCATGGGGTACCTTAATTGGTAACGCGTGTGATTAACCTTTGTCGCCCAATATATGCACACACATGCATTGCAACAGCCCAACAATAGTCCTATTAGACTTTGGTGGCTGATCCGAAGTTTAATATGGCAAAACGATTTTATCCCATCCACAAGAATTAGGACAAAAAAAAATGCAACAACTATATAGGGATTGATCAGCTTAATGAAACGTATACAATTTTATCCTATTGTATACTAGATAAAATCAAACCTTGGGCAGAAGAGTTTATATGGGACTATCAGGCTGGATTTAGGCAATACCGCTCTACATAGATGAAATCCTCATCATTCACCCAGTGTTACAAAAAACTTGGGAATATAATAAAAGCTTGCAGATGTTATTCATCGATTCCAAAAACGCTTATGATTCAATATATAGAGTGTCTCTAATTAAGACTTTAGAAAAGTTCAGATTTCCACAAAAGCTAATAAATTAGAATGCAGTATCGGTAGAATGCAGTATCAGTCACACTGACATCAAACTAAAAGTGGAACACACCCAATCGGATACAGTACAACAGATATGTGACAACTGGTCAAGGCAGGGTGATACTATGTCAACTAAAAAGTAGTAAGTAAAGCAGCTCTAGGGAAGGAAGGTGTAAAACTAGATGAAAATAACATTGGAATCTTAGCATATGTGGCTGAAATAGTCTTGATTGCAGAAAAAAAAGATAAACTCAAAGAACAATAAAAAAAAATCATAAATGCTGCAAAACGTATAGGTCTAGAGATTAACTCCAAGAAAATTGAATATCATATAGTAGTTCAAATACATGACCAAGTAGATCGCCGAAATGAGTGGCTAGAAGTCAAAAACTACAAGTTCAGAAGATTACAGCAGTTCAAATACCTTGGCGCACTAATAACACAGCAGACATTTTGGTTTTTAAATAGCAACTTTTGACAGTTATAGTGATAATATGGTTAATGATATTTTTCTGTTTTTATATATTTCTTTGAATGTGAGATGGTTGGCTTGACGTATGTCACTAACGAGTTATCCAACCAGAGTAAAAAGGCCAATGTAGTAACGATGGTACCGTGGAAGTAGGTGATGGGTATTGTATATTTGTATATTGGCATGCAGTTTATTCAGTTTATTTATTCAGTGGGGTAGCACAACGTTTTATAAGATATATAGTTTATAATATTACTATATTGAGAATAATTACAATTTAGTCATGGTAGGCAACTACGAGTAGGTCGTAAAAATTATAGCTACACTATTCCAACTAGGTACTTGAAGTATATTTAATATAATATGAATAATGGAGTCTTGAACTATTCACAAATTTAAAATGAATCTTATATAAAATTGTATAAATAAATAAAAAAACAACTTACTAAAACCGTTAGCTATAAATAAAATAACCATTGGTAATTTATTAGTATAATTGTAAAATAATTATAATTTAATGTGATAAAAGTGTTAAATCTAATAATTTATTTGATAAACTCTTGATAGTTTTACAAAATGGGGTACAACTTTGAAACAAAATGGTTTTTTGTATAAATAGAAAACAAATCTAAATTTGATTTCATTTGTATATTAATATCAGTTTTATATTAAATTATTTAGGAATAGTATATTCTTTAATATTTTGTAGCATACGACTATAATTATAGCAGCTCATACAAATAAATTATAATATTTATAGTACCCATATACTATGCTCAAATGCAATCCAACAAATATTAAGAATTAAAACATATTTTAGGAACATACGAGTGTAAAAGAACCATTTTATGTAGCTGACCTAAGAACTATAGGTACATTCGGGAAAATCCACTCTACCATAATTTATAGATTTTATAACGTTTAACTTCTAAAGTTTTTACACATATAAAAATTTTGTTTTATATGATTTCCAATTTATTAAAAGACAAAGTAAAAAATAATAATAATACTGATTTTGTAAGATTACCAAGAAACATTCAAACATTAATACATTTTTCGTCAAAAAAAAAATTACTCAAAAATGTTTCTTACCCTTAGCTGGAAAATAAATTATAAAATATTAATGGTTGGTGTATTATTGGCCCTGCAAAATATATTGCTATTATCTGCCTACATTGTAATTTTGTGGGGGTCTTATAATAGTCGTTGATTGCAATCAAAAAGAGAGTTGAGTTTAGAGGAGAACCTCGAGGACTGCCATTTTCAACTTTGAAAGGTGAAGATAATATACCTACCATTATTATGGTAGTTTTGGGATAAAATTTTTTATGTCTGTTTCAGTAAGATGTTTTTGGTTTGATAGATAGACTTTGAAAATCGTAATCTATTGTTTTAGTTGGATCGTTTGGGATAAGGCTTATAGGAGAGTATTTATTATGGTTTCTTCAGAAGGATACGAAGCTTCTAAGAAAGTAGAGATATCTTTGATTGGGTTAGCTCCTATTTTGGTATAATTTGTGTATCATTTAGGGCTATTCATACCATCGCCGTTAAAAGTTAACAGACATTTAACCGGTGAAATGGTGCCCCGGTAATAAAATCTGTTTTCAGCCGGTTAGAATTTACCGACACTTAACCGGACATTGTAAGAACAGCCCTAAGTGTATTTTCTCTCAAGGAAGTATGATATTTCTTTAAATGTCGTTAGTAGACTAATAATTTATAATGATATTCAAATATCATATTATAATATGACATAAAAAGAAAAAAATATCGTTAGAAAA
>NW_021780142.1:0-734 GCF_005508785.2 Acyrthosiphon pisum | reverse complement strand
TCATTGTATAAATCTGTTATCACTATTGATATTTCCGCATAAGTCCTTGTGTTTTTGATCAAGCACACATATTGTTATATCTTCAATTTTTCCCCCAATAATCCATATTTCATGTTATATTCTTTTAATGAGAAAAACGTTACAAGACTATATTCAGCGCCTATTGTTCTAACTAGTCCCAAATTTTGGTATTGTATCCCCCTGCCAATTTTCATAAGGTCTATAAAAAAAATATTTTGATGTATCTGTTTCGTCAGATTCGATAGATTTGACTAGAAAACACGTCATTATCACCAATCTAAAAGTATAAATTATAATTATATTAAACTAAACTATTGTATATGTTATTATATATATTATATTTTTAAAACCACCTATCATAATCTAATATATCCCTTGGGTCGTGCAGAAGTTCGATATAACCTATTAGCCGTTTGCACAAAGTATTTACAGGTGTTACCGAATCCGGTGATAAATCATATATAATTCTAGTAATAACTTCTATTATCTTAGTTATTTCAAGAGTTGTGAAAGGATCTTCAATTTTATTATTAGCGGTGTTGATATGACCTACAAAACACCTCGGTGTGTTTTCCGGCCCTATAGTATATGTTTCATGTATTGCTTGTTGAAGTGCCATTTTTAGTTCCAAAATGAATCCCCTTTGTTTGTTCCTAAAATTAAAATTAAACGTATAATATGTTATTATTATTTATTATATTTATATATATATA
>NW_021780141.1:29846-30995 GCF_005508785.2 Acyrthosiphon pisum | reverse complement strand
CCCCCCCCCCCCCCCCGAGTTGACGAGGAGTGTTAGCGATGTCGGAAGCCGCAGTGGTCTCGTGATCCGGTCGTCGGTCTCAAGCAAGGTGTATGGGCGATGTGGAGGTCTGGTGATAAGGAATAGTGATAAGGTTAGGACCATTGCGGTTCGACGTGGTTGTTCGAGCAGGCCGGGTCGCATCGCAGCGGACAAAGTCTTAAAGTATTTTCGAAAACGCCGCCGGAAATTCGAAATCCCGTAAAAAATAATATAGCCGCTGCTATTTTTTTGGTGTCTAGCAGGTCAGTCACCTCAGTTGTCCAGGTAGGCAATCGGACTTCGTCGGATAGCGGACGATGTGCGACGGCCGGGTCAAGACATCAGGTATGCAATCCGACTGCGTCGAATCGCGGACAACGTTCCTTACTGTCACCGAAAACGCAAAATTAAATCATAAATTACGCATAAAAAAAATTCAAAACATTTCAGCCTTTGGGAGTCCATGAAAATCATATAGGCACCATATTTTTGGGTGTCTGGCAGGTCAGTCAACTCAGTTATTCGAGTAGGCAATCCGACATCGTCGGATAGCAGACAATGATTGACGACGACTGAGTCACGTACTCAGGTATTCGAGTCGCAGTATTTCGAAAACGCAAAAATAAGTCATAACGAAAACCGTGAAGGCGGTAAAACTCGAATTTTCAAAGAAATCCTAACATTTTCGTCACAGGTTTTAAGGTGGAAGTGATAGCGAAAGATAAATACAGGAAAAAACGCAAAAAAAAATTCACTTTACATTGCCGCCACAAATTCTAATAGATCTATTACTTTTTTAATATTGTATTAAATAGTATCTGCTGCAGTATTTATAATTACCAAATTACATTACCTCAACCAATTAACTCACCTAAAAATTGTAATATATTATAATATATATTACAATATAATATATAATATATTGTTATATATAAGGACAAAAGGCAGAAAATACAATATAATAATGCAGCTCATCCAGAAAAATTTCGTTATATATGATAGAGGCGGAACTGATAGCGAAAGATAAATAACGGAAAAAAAAATAAGAAAAAAAAATTCAATTTAACACGGCCCGCGGCCGTCGCAATTTAACGATATTCCCGGCGATCGATATCTAAACCACGACCA
>NW_021780141.1:28752-29746 GCF_005508785.2 Acyrthosiphon pisum | reverse complement strand
ATAATAAATTATTTATAAAGACTAGCAATTAAATTGTATAATGATATGACTGTATACTATTTGATATATAGGTCTAATTATGAGAGTATTATATTAAATAAAATATTTAAAAAATAATCAATAATAAATTTGATTCATTTTATTATTTTACATGGGTTGGATTATATGGAATGGTTCTTTTATACTTGAATATAACTAACCTACATGTATACTATGTAGTACCTACTATATTACAGTTTTTAAGTGAGTAAATTGGATGAGGTAATGTAATTTGGTAATTATAAATTTTATGGAGGATACAAATACTGCTGCAGATATCATATAATAGGTACAATATTAATAAACTAATATTACATATACTATGAGCATAAAATCAAATTAATAAATTGACAATTGATAAAGAACAATAATTAATTGACATCCACAACTATTGCTTTAATATCTACATAATATGCTTAAATAATATGCTTTATTGAGCAACGCACCTAAATATATAACATGCTATGTAAGTACTTGATATATTACAGATTATAGACGAGTGTTTTATATAAATTTAGTGTACAACACAAATACTGCTGCAGGTACCATATAATACAATATTAATATTCTAATATTATAAATATACTACATATATTTCAGAAAAGTCTGGTAGTTAAAGTGTATAATGCTAGCTGTTTGATGTTCTTTATGTAGGTATGTTTATGGACAGTATTACAATGTATTATTGTTAATGTATACTAAAGGTAGGTTTAACATGAGCATAAAATCAAATTAATAACAATATTTAATAATATGCTTTATTGAGCAACGCATCTAAATCGTTAAATATTAGATAACATTCTATGTAGTAGGTACTTGATATATTACAAATTTTAGGAGAGTCATTTATATAAATTTAGTGTAGCATATAAATACTGCTACATATTCTAAATAATACATATTAATAAACAAAATAGCTCTTTATGAATTTAATTAAAGTCTGAAAACTAAATTG
>NW_021780141.1:27297-28702 GCF_005508785.2 Acyrthosiphon pisum | reverse complement strand
TTGTTTTAATTATTACTTTAATACACTGGCTAACTCTGAGTTACAACTTACTTTATTACTATCATTATTGTTCATGATTATGTTTACTTCTTAAGTGTAACATTAGAAGCATTATGTCAATGAATGTTATGTCAGTCACATACATACCAATATACATACTATAACTATAATACATAATAACTAATATTGTTAATATTGTTATAGCTAAACAGTTAGGCATTTGTTCAATTGATTATTATTTTTGTTGAGGATCATGACGTATACCTAATACCTCAACAGAACACTTTTATTTTTACTTAACTATTTAATGTGTAACTGTTAATTACTACTTATGGACAATATAATGTACCTATTTATTTAAACCCGTTCAATGATTATGGCTTGACATTTAGTCAGACTTTAAACGTTAAACTTACATGTTATGATTTTTTATGATTGCGTTAAACTAATATTTTGTTTTACTTTCACTTACAAACAAATGTTTGATATATGTGTACATGTCCCTCTACACAACACTTTTATTTCACTTATTAGTTTTCCCTTTTGTCATTTGACTTAACTGTTTAATTTTGTATAATTGTTGATCACTTCAGATCATTCAGATCCATTCTTTTGCTATGACCAAACATATTTTAAACTGCGCTCCTATTGTTTTAACTAATATCTGTTTGACAAATATGCTTACAATATAGTTTATTAAATAATTGACATTAAATATACAATTGTACTTTTCATTTAGTTATTACTTTATTACATTAGTACTTAAGTAACTCAAAGCCCTGTGCTTTAACAACAGTTCCAGTTATTATTCATTTTTATATTGTTCAAATTTTGGAATAGTTACCACTTACTTTATTCGTTAAAAACTATTATGGGTAAAGTATGTTTACTTAAAAATATTTATACTTAACGAAGCATAAAGTTGTATACATAAATAAGTTTTATTATATTTCGAACACTTTTCGCTGAAGGCGTATTGTCCGTTCGGGAATCGACTTTCACCCAAGATGACTGATAGCTAGACACTCAAACTCAGAATCCGAATTTCCGATTTCAACATACACACTCAAGAACCGGACATACACGCCCGGTGCATGGTCTGCGATCCGACTAGTCGGATTGCCTACCTGCCTAGCTACTTGCATACGAGCGACTTACACTCCCACTGCGTCCGATCCACCGCAAGCGGATTGTCCGTTCGGGAATCGATTTTCACCTAAGATGACTGATAGCTAGACACTCAAACTCAGAATCCGAATTTCCGATTTTAACATACACACTCAAGAACCGGACATACACGCCCGGTGCATGGTCTGCGATCCGACGTAGTCGGATTGCCTACCTGACTAGCTACTTGCATACGAGCGACTTACCTACACTCCCACTGCATCCGATCCGCCGCAGA
>NW_021780141.1:23368-26095 GCF_005508785.2 Acyrthosiphon pisum | reverse complement strand
TCGAGTAGGTATACTATATACAGGCATAAATATATGCGTCCGGACGTTCGATTTTTTTCGCGAATATCGCTTTTTCGACGCCCGAGAGCGACGAAGCTGGCCGTCCGCCGTCCAACGCGGCCTGATCGCCCGCTCCGACGCCCGAAGCGGACGTGTGTATCGCGTTCGCGATTCGCCGGGACGGCGAAACGGCTTAAGGGTCAGAGATTTGACACCAGTTTTCAACTCAGTAGGTAGGCAGGTCGGTTAGGCGTAGGTGCGGATGGCCCGGGGTCGTGGTTTCGATCCCGCCGCCGGGATACGATATAATTTGCGGCGGCCGTGATAAATTAATTTTTTTTTTTCATTATTTAACGAACATATTTAACGTACATTTTTTGATTCTTTTTTTAAAAATTCGAGTTAACCGCCTTTACGGACCTTGCACGGCCCCGTCGAAGACTTATTCGCCCTCCCCGATAAATTTATAGGCAGCTCGCGGCCGCACTTTTTACGGAACGAGTCCCGGGGCGGAGCGGCTTCGCGGAAAGCAGACGGCCGATATCGTCGCCGTCGAGTAGGTATCGCTATATACATGCATAAATACATGTAACGGGACGTTCGATATTTTTCGCGAATATCGCATTTTTAACGTCCGATTGCGGCGAAGCCGTTCGCCCGCCGTCCGATGCGGCCTGATCGCCTGCTCCGACGCCCAGAAGCGGACGTGCGAACCGCGT
Source organism: Acyrthosiphon pisum (assembly GCF_005508785.2). Classification (NCBI taxonomy): domain Eukaryota; kingdom Metazoa; phylum Arthropoda; class Insecta; order Hemiptera; family Aphididae; genus Acyrthosiphon; species Acyrthosiphon pisum. The sequence goes on along the minus strand of NW_021780141.1, from coordinate 25,376 downwards.
TCGCTATACGCCGGGACGGCGACACATCTTAAGAGTCACAGATTTGACTCCAATTCTCAACTCAGTAGGTAGGCAGGTCGGTTAGGCGTATGTGCGGATGACCCGGGGTCGTGGTTTCGATCCGGTCGCCGGGATTCGAATTAATTTGCGGCGGCCGTGTTAAATTGAATTTTTTTTTCGTATTTTTTTTTCTGTTATTTACCTTTTGCTATCACTTCCGCCGTTATCATATTGAACGATTTCTTTCCGATTTCCTTCAAAATTCGAGTATTACCGCCTCTACCGACTTCGCACGGCCCCGTCGAAGACTTATTAGCCTTCCCCGCCAAATGTATGAGTCGCCCGCGGCAGTTCTTCGCTCGCGTCGGGTTCCGCTCGCGGGAATTAGAGATCTGACAGTGCTGTTATAACTATATACAGTCATTTTCTTTGATTCGATATATCAATCTTTGATTGCTTTATTATATTATATTTTACTGCCTTTTGTCCTTTCGCCCATTCGGCTCGCCGTATATTTTATATATTTGATTTGTTATAAATATACACGATATAGCCACTGTCTGTATCCTGTAGGTAGGTACAATGTACATTTATATTATAATTAATAAATGTATAAATATTAAGAGTCGATACGGTGGTTGGGTCGGGTTGATGCCTATTCCATAGGTATGATTTTATATGAACATAAAATCAAATTAATAAATAACACTATTTAATTGATCTAATAGGTATTTAATATTATCTGCATTAGGGACATGGGATCGATTATGTAGTTAAATATTAAATATATAATATTCTATGTATTAGGTACTTGATATTATATTACTGTCTTTTGGTGAGTCCAATTTGGTTAGCCTAAAATACTGTTACAGATTCTATATAATAAATTATTTATAAAGACTGGCAATTAAATTGATTTATTAATTAAATTAGACTGTATACTATTTGATATATAGGTCTAATTATGAGAGTATTATATTAAATAAAATATTTGAAAAATAATCAATAATAAATTTGATACATTTTATTATTTTACATGGGTTGGATTATATGGAATGGTTCTTTTATACTTGAATATAACTAACCTACATGTATACTATGTAGTACCTACTATATTACAGTTTTTAAGTGAGTAAATTGGATGAGGTAATGTAATTTGGTAATTATAAATTTTATGGAGGATACAAATACTGCTGCAGATATCATATAATAGGTACAATATTAATAAACTAATATTACATATACTATGAGCATAAAATCAAATTAATAAATTGACAATTGATAAATAACAATAATTAATTGACATCCACAACTATTGCTTTAATATCTACATAATATGCTTAAATAATATGCTTTATTGAGCAACGCACCTAAATATATAACATGCTATGTAAGTACTTGATATATTACAGATTATAGACGAGTGTTTTATATAAATTTAGTGTACAACACAAATACTGCTGCAGGTACCATATAATACAATATTAATATTCTAATATTATAAATATACTACATATATTTCAGAAAAGTCTGGTAGTTAAAGTGTATAATGCTAGCTGTTTGATGTTCTTTATGTAGGTATGTTTATGGACAGTATTACAATGTATTATTGTTAATGTATACTAAAGGTAGGTTTAACATGAGCATAAAATCAAATTAATAACAATATTTAATTGACATCCAAAAATATGCTTTATTGAGCAACGCATCTAAATCGTTAAATATTAGATAACATTCTATGTAGTAGGTACTTGATATATTACAAATTTTAAGGAGAGTCATTTATATAAATTTAGTGTAGCATATAAATACTGCTACATATTCTAAATAATACAATATTAATAAACAAATAGCTCTTTATGAATTTAATTAAAGTCTGAAAACTAAATTGTATAGGATATGACTAATATACAATTTGATATAACTTATATAGGTAAGTGTGGGAAATTAACTATTTATTAAATAATTAATAATAAATTAACTCTTGATAATTATTTTACATGGGCTG
>NW_021780141.1:18793-23318 GCF_005508785.2 Acyrthosiphon pisum | reverse complement strand
TAACTTGCTCGTATCAGTAACTTTTTGTCTACCTTATTTATGTGGCTACTACTGTTTTGCATCCAGCTTTAATGTATTAGTATTACGGTTTACCAATGTTTTGTGTTCTATTACATCTGCTATAACCACATTATTTCATTTTGTATATATATATCTTGTCTTTATATTTTCTATTGATACAAGTTTCAAATGTATGTATCTACAATAATAAAATAAATTTATACTTAGTAAGAACTAAAAATCACTATATTATTTATATATTTAAATAAGTTATTAAGTTAATAAGTAACTTTAGAACATTTTTTTACATTGGGAAATTTATAAATAAGTAGGTGAAAACTGAAAAATAATATTTTTATGGTGTTGACAATATTGGTCTGTAACAATTTTTTATTCTGAATGAAGCAAAGAAGGCAAGAAGCTAAAGTATTTCCCATGATTTTTATTTTATGAACTTTTTTGAGTAGAAATATAGTTCAAACATTTTTAGCCAGCATTTTTATAGATTTGAAATTGCATAACATTTTTTCTTTAGAGTGATACTTTCCAAAATTTTCATTAGTGTTTCAAAAATTTGACCAGCTTTATAGAAAGAGTTTAAATCAAATTTAAATTAATGAAAGCATTTATATTTTATTTTTAATTTATATAAGGATGATATTATTTATTTATGTATTTACTTACTATACTTTTATATATTTATAATTTCTATATGTAAAAATTAAAAATGTACCTTTCATATTAATGTATAAAAACATTATAATTAATTTATAAACTTTTTGTTTTGAATTTTAGAAGCAGTCCGTTCTATAAAAAAATTTGAAGACATTCCAAATATGGAAGTAGAAAAACCATTGAAGAATTGGATGGCTCAAGCTTCACAGAGAGAAAAACTTAAAAAACAAAAAAATGAACTTGCCAATAATTAAAAAACCAAATAAATCCATTGATTAATTGTAATTGAATGACTTTTTTTTTTAACTAATTAAATCTCTTACTCATTTCATCTTCCTTATCATATTCTGTTCATAAAAATATAACATAGGTGTGCTTATAAGTTATATTATTTATAAGTCATATTAGAATATTGGTTAGTTGGTTAAAGTATATTTGTCTGAAAACAGTTTAAAAATATCATGGATGAATCATGTAAAAACATTTGATCCTAAACATTTTTAAAATATATCTAATTAATTATATAAGAAATATTTGGTTCCAAACATTTTTTAAAATATTTTTCTAAAAATTTTTAGAAACGTTTTATGCTAATTATTTTGAAAATGTGTGAATTTGATTATTTTAGAAATATTATGTCCCATATATTTTGAAAATATATAAACCAAACATTGTAAAAATATTTTGCTAAAATATTGTGAAAACGTTTTTTCTCCTGCCAAAAAATGTTTTCTATATGTTTTCACAATATTTTAAAACATTGTGATGAATACAATAAAATATTTTGATTTTGTTTTTCTATATTTTAACAATATTTTGAAAATATTATTTTGCTATGTGGGATATAATATACTATGTAGTAGGTACTTTATATTATATTACTGTTTTTAGGTGAGTCACATTTGGTTAGGCTAAGATACTGTTACAGTTTCTAAATAATACATTATTTATAAAGACTGGCAATTAAATTGTATACTGATATGACTCTAATAGGTATGACTTATATAGGTATAAGGTTTAGTTATGAGTATCATATGATATAAACTATAAGTTAACACTTGAATTTATTATCTACATATTTTATTATTTATTTTTTATGCTGGATAGTATGGGATGATTCTTTTATACTTGAATTGACAATAGTAACATAACTAACGTACAAGTATAGTATGTAAAACTTAATATATTACAATTTTTAGGTGAGTTAATTGGTTGAGGTAATGTAATTTGGTAATTATAAATACTGCAGCAGATACTATTTAATACAATATTAAAAAAGTAATAGATCTATTAAAATTTGCGGCGGCAATGTAAAGTGAATTTTTTTTTTGCGTTTTTTCCTGTATTTACCTTTCGCTATCACTTCCACCTGTGACGAAAATGTTAGGATTTCTTTGAAAATTCGAGTTTTACCGCCTTCACGGTTTTCGTTATGACTTATTTTTGCGTTTTCGAAATACTGCGACTCGAATACCTGTGTACGTGACTCAGTCGTCGTCAATCATTGTCTGCTATCCGACGATGTCGGATTGCCTACTCGAATAACTGAGTTGACTGATCTGCCAGACACCCAAAAATATGGTGTCTATATGATTTTCATGGACTCCCGAAGGCCGAAATGTTTTGAATTTTTTTTACGCGTAATTTATGATTTAATTTTGCGTTTTCGGTGACAGTAAGGAACGATGTCCGCGATTCGACGCAGTCGGATTGCATACCTGAAGAAGTGACCTTGCCGACGCATATTGTCCGCTATCCGACGTAGGTGACTGACCTGCTAGACACCTAAAAAATAGGGTGGACGCATGGACGCCCGAAATGATTTGAATTTTCTCACATAACTTAAGACTTAATTTTGATTTTTCGGTGACAGTAATGAACGCTGTCCGTGATTCGACGCAGTCAGATTGCATACCTGTTGGCGTGACCAAGTCGTCATCAAACATTGGCTGCTATCTGACGAAGTCAGATTGCCTACTCGGATAACTGAGTTGACTGACCTCCTAGACCCCAAAAATATCACGGCGGCTAAATGATTAGTTAGACCGTCTGCAATATTTAAATTTTGGTGATTTGGCGTTTTTAATGGCAGTAAAAATCTTTGACAGCCATGCGGTTAATTAATTCACCGGTTAGCTAATCCACTATCCTTATCACTAATCAACTTTTCTTATCACAAATCCACCTCCCTTATCACGAATCCATTATCCTTATCACTAATCCACTTTTCTTATCACTAATATTTAGAGACTACTACTGCTTCCGAAATCGAAAACACTCATGACAAACATCGGGGGGTTTGGGGGTCTCCCCCGACGATGCTTGGAGACCCGTGTGGCGCTCTTGTTCCGACTAGGTATAATATTTCGAACTAGCGTAAGGAAACGGCCAATGAAAAAATTCGGTTCGCGTCTCCCGGTCTTTGGTTTAAAGTCGGCGTGAACGAGGGCCAATGAAAAATTCTGTGGGCGGTCTCCCAGGTCTCTTCTTTTATAAATTATACACAATAGAAAATATTATCGGAAAAAAAAGGTATATTTACCGAGAATTTTGTATTTTTTTATATTTATAAATAGAAAAATAGGAAACCGGGGAAAAAATGGTATATTTACGAAGAAATTTAAAACATTTAATCATCTATTAATATAAATAATTGATGTATCAATTTCTTTAGATTTTTCGTCTTTACCCGCTTCATGCGTCCCCGTTCGGAGCTTGTTCGCGTTCCCCACTAAATTTACAGGCCGTCGAAAAGTTCGATTTTTTGATTACGCCGTATTGATATTTTATTAATTATAGAAAATTTCTTCATTTTTTTTTTCAAAATTCGAGTTTACTGCCCTTAGGGACTTCGCACGTCCCCGGCGAAGACGTATTCGCGTTCCCCGCTAAATCTATAGGCCGCGGGGTCGCGGAAAGCGGATGTCCCGCGGCTCCGCCGTCGAGTAGGTATCGCTATATATAGGCGTAAATGCGTGCGTCGGGAGGTGTGATTTTTTTTCGCGAATATCACGTTTTCGACGTCTGAGGTCGGCGAAGCCAGTCGTCCGGCGTCCGACGCGGCGTAATCGCCCGCTCCGACGCCCGAAGCGGACGTGCGAACCGCGTTCGCAATTCACCGGGACGCCGAAACGCTTTAACAGTCATTGATTTGACTCTAATTGTCGACTCAGTAGGTACGCCGGGATTCGATTTGATTTGCGGCGGCCGCGTCGGATCGAATTTTTTTTTTCATTTTCCTTTCATGTAATTTATGATATAATTTTGCGTTTTCGGTGACAGTAATGAAAGTTGTCCGGGATTCGACGCAGTCGGATCGCATACACGATGACGTGACCCGGCCGTCGTACATTGTCCGCCATCCGACGGAGTCGGATTGCCTACCCAGATAACTTAGGTGACTGACCTGGTAGACATAATAAGGCGGCTATATGATTTGCGTGGGCGCCCGAAATTATTTGAAATCTTTTTCACGTAAATTTTTCTTAATTTGCGTTTTCGATGACAGTAATGAACGTTGTCCGCGATTCGACGCAGTCGGATTGCATACATGATGTCTTGACCCGGCCGTCGCACATCGTCCGCTATCCGACAAAGTCGGATTGCCTACCTGGACAACTGAGGTGACTGACTTGCTAGACACCAAATAAATAGCAGCGGCTAATGATTTTTTTACGGGATTTCGAATATCCGGCGGCGTTTTCGAAAATACTCCTTCAAAGACTTTGTCCACTACGCCGCGACCTTACCTGCTCGAACTACCGCGTCGAACCACAGTGGTCCTAACCTTATCACTGTTCCTTATCACCAGACCTCCACATCGCTCATACACCTTGCTTGAGACCGACGA
>NW_021780141.1:17937-18743 GCF_005508785.2 Acyrthosiphon pisum | reverse complement strand
TATTATATATTATTATTAATGTATACTATAGGTAGGTTTAATTATGAGCATAAAATCAAATTAAGAAATTGACAATTGATAAATAACAATATTTAATTGACATCCAAAGCCATTGCTATAATATCTACATATTATGCTTTAATAATATGCTTTATTGAGCAACGCACTAAATCGTTAGACATAGGCTCGATTATGTGGTATATAAATTATTAACATACCTACTATGTAATAGAAACTTGATATATTACAGATTTTAGGTTAGTTATTCATATAAATTTAGTGTAGCATACAAATACTGCTACATATTCTAAATAATACAATAGGTATTAATAAGAACTTTATGTATTTAATTAAAGTCTGAAAACTAAATTGCATAATGATATGACCGTATACTATTTGACATAACTTATGTAGGTAGGATTGGGTATTATATGAAATTAACTATTTATTAAATAATAAATTAACACTTGATTATTATCTTACATGGGCTGGTGGATTATATGGAATGGTTCTTTTACACTTGAATAGACAATAGTAATATAACTAACCTACTTAATATAGTAGTACCTACATAATAATATATTACAGTTGGTTGAGGGATTCAAATTTGGTAAATAAAAATGTTATGGAGGATAATATATTACTGTTTTTAGGTGAGTCACATTTGGTTAGGTTAAAATACTGCTACATATTCTAAAGACTGGCAATTAAATTGTAATAATGATATGACTGTATAATATTTGATATATAGGTTTAATTATGAGAGAATTATATGAAATAAAATATTTAATAAATAATAAATTGAT
>NW_021780141.1:0-1773 GCF_005508785.2 Acyrthosiphon pisum | reverse complement strand
TGTTTGATGTTACTTATGTAGGCAGGTTTATGGTGTGTATTACAATGTATTATTATTAATGTATACTATAGGTAGGTTTAATCACGAGCATAAAATCAAATTGATAAATTGACAATTGATAAATAACAATATTTAATTGACATCCACAGCCATTGCTTTAATATCTACATATTGTGCTTTAATAATATGCTTTATTGAGCAACGCACCTAAATCGTTAGACATAGGCTCCATTATGTAGTATATAAATTATTAACATACTATGTAATAGGTACTTGATATATTACAGGTTTTAGGTGAGTCATTTATATAAATTTAGTGTAGCATACAAATACTGCTGCAGATACCATATAATAGGTTTAATATGAGCATAATATCAAATTAATAAATTGACAATTGATAAATAACAATATTTAATTGACATCCACGACTATTGCTTTAATAATATGCTTTATTGAGCAACGCACCTAAATCGTTAAATATTAGGTATATAACATAATATGTAGTAGGTACTTGATATATTACAAATTTTAGGTGAGTCATTTATATCAATTTAGTATAGCATAAATGTACTGCTGCATATTCTACATAATACAATATTAATAAACAAAATAGCACTTTATGTATTTAATTAAAGTCTGAAAACTAAATTGTATAAGGATATGACTATATACAATTTGATATAACTTATATAGGTAGGTTTGGGTATTATATGAAATTAACTATTTATTAGTTTACATGGGCTGGTGGATTATATTGGAAGGTTCTTTTATACTCGAATAGACAATAGTAATATAACTGACCTACTTAATATAGTAATACCTACATAATAATATATTACAGTTGGTTGAGGGATTCAAATTTGGTCAGGATTTTATCAAATCAAATTAATAAATAAGACTATTTAATTGATCTAATAGGTATTTAATACTATCTACATTAGAGACATGGGCTCGATATTAAATATTAATAAATACTAAATATTAAATATTATACTATATATTAGGTACTTGATATTATATTACTGTTTTTAGGTGAGTCACATTTGGTTAGGTTAAAATACTCCTGCAGATTCTAAATAGGTAATACATTATTTATAAAGACTGGCGATTAAATTTTATAATGATATGACTGTATATTATTTGATATATAGGTTTAATTATGAGAGCATTATATGAAATAAAATATTTAATAAATAATAAATTTGATACATTTTATTATTTTACATGGTTTGGATTATATGGATAGGTTCTTATATACTTGAATATATCTAAGCTACACATTGTATATGTAATAAACTAATATTACATATCCTACATATATTTCAGTAAAGTCTGGTAGTTAAAGTGTATAATGATATGATGTTTGATGTTACTTATGTAGGTAGATTTATGGAGTGTATTACAATATATTATTATTAATATATACTATAGGTAGGTTTAATCATGAGCAATAAATTGACAATTGATAAATAATAATATTTAATAATATTTAATATTGCTTTAATAATATGCTTTATTGAGCAATGCTTTTAAAATGCTTTAACAATTAAATATTTCACATACCATGTAGTAGGTACTTGGTATATATTTCAGTTTTTATGTGAGTCATTTATATAAATTTAGTGTAGCATACAAATACTGCTACAGATTCTAAATAGTACAATATTAATAAACAAAATAGAACTTTATGTATTTAATTAAAGTCATGTCAATTAAAGACATGCACTTTACTTTTTGTTTTAATTATTACTTTAACACACTAGCTAACTCTTA
>NW_021780140.1:3260-4440 GCF_005508785.2 Acyrthosiphon pisum | reverse complement strand
GCTAAGATTTTGATCACGCGTCATAAAAGTATACAGGAAAAATTTTTTTTTAACCTTTAAAAATGTATTGATAGATACCAAATATTATTATATCGTTGGCTACATTTTATTATTATTGCATATTATTAAAAGGATATCGCAACGCGCTATTTGTTTTCTCTCTCTGTCCCACGCACAATGTGCGTTCAGCAGAACCAATCTTTAAGGTTTGTTATCTTTAATATTCGAGTGAATTTACCCATTATTTATTTACTTTTTAGATTCTGAGTGGAACGATGAATGTATTGATTTTACAATGATGTGTGTTTTTTTATTTTTTTTTATTTTTGTATCTGCCATCACCTTTTAGGACAGTAAAAGTGCTTGGATTTTCTTCAACAGTACCTTTTCTGATAGGAAAGTGAATCTAGTTGGTACTTTGGTACTAGTCAAAAGTAACATTTTTCCAATAGTTTTCAAAAGCGCCGTGAAAAAAAAAGAAAAATTAAGGAAAAACGGGAATTTTTACGCAAAATCTGTTTTCGAGAAAATTGATTTTGGTTTTTGGTGTAACTTTAAAACGAATGACTGTAAATACATGAAATTTTTACTGGTTGTTTATATTTCCATTTTCTATACATGATAAATTTTTCAAAATATTTTGATTTGTTTTGATCTGTTTACGGACAATTTCAGTTTCCAATTTAATTAGTTTTTTTTTCTATGAATGTCAATAAAACTCTATTTGTTGAGTAAAAATACTTGAAAATTTAATACAAGGCTCCTACTATATTGTTACAATGACATTCGAAAAATATTAAAAATCCTTAATCACAGTTTTTTTTTTTTAGCATTTAAAGTTTAAAAAATGACAAAATATAGAAAAGTCACGAAAAATCACGAAAATTACCTAATTATTTTGAGTTTATAATTCGTAAAAATTTTTCTTTTTAGAACTAAGATTTTAAAATGTAATACAAGATTCCTTACAGGATAATCTACCTTTATCAAAAAAAAAAAATGTCTATAAGAAACTCAAATTAAATTTTTATGAGCGTTTGAAATTCATATTTTTACAACATTTGGTATTCACTCGATTTCTTACGTAACGATTTTCTTATTTTGTTGTAATTAAAAAACGAATGACTGCAGAAACTTGAAAATTTTACTGAATGTTTATATTAGCATTTTATATATACGA
>NW_021780140.1:0-1123 GCF_005508785.2 Acyrthosiphon pisum | reverse complement strand
TTCCAAATACATTTTTTATTGATAAAAATCGCGAAATTGTACAAATGCATTTTTAAATATTTATACAGATTCTCAATCAAAGTTTATGGTTTATAAATAATGTAATTACTTATATTTGTATCATTATTATTGTTATGTTCCTAGTTCTCAACTAAAATATACCTAAATTTAAAACCATTTAAAAAATAATTGTAAGTATATTTTTTTATCCTTTTTTTTTTTTTTTTTTTTTTGTCCCAGTTTGAACCGACGGCGCCGCGGGAATTGCTTGCGCATTACTTCCGCGACGCCGCCGTCGTTTATTGAAGTAAACAACAATATATATACATACGTGGGGGGTAGACGGGACAATTCCCCGACTTACCCCCCTTTATACATGACATAACATAACAATTTACAATTTAATGTTTTTCCTTTTTTCCATGAGTAGATGGGATGTTCGTCTTTTGGCGGGCCGACCGGAGTCCGCCGCCCTAGCAGTCTCGTAAGTATATTTTTTTTATCTAGATAAAAAAGTATTTATCTTTATCTTTATTTAGATAAGTATATGAGTTAAGTAATCTTATGTATCTATCTACTATCTAGATACATTTGAGTTGCATTATCTTTATCTTTATCTAGATGGAAAAGTACTTATCTAATCCAAACACTGCTTTTGAGGCTAAGACGGTGGTGGCAAATTCTACCCCAAGTACCTATAACATTTTTACTTTTTTTACCATTTTCCAAAAAATACAACTAAGAAACAACCTTTTTTCATTTTTATACCCTTATTAAAATTTGAGAAAATCCTTTCTTAGTAGGTGTCTATATCATAAAACGAAATTACTGGTGTGTAGAAACAGATAGTGCACTGTTTTTTGTACGCTCTAATTAGTTGACTGTGTGTCTGCTCATGGCAAAAGTATGTGTGAGAAGTGTTGCTGACCATCAATTAATATTGTACACGTAACACGATTGGCCTGCGATCGACACCATCATCGTTCAGATTTCGAAAAACCGGTAGTTGGCAACGCACGGCTATAATAATAATTATTTGCCAAATTCGAACACGAACGACTTCGCGCAGTTATTGGGTGTGCATTGCGATTTTACGCATATCTCAATGCTGTCGTTGAATTGC
>NW_021780139.1:0-825 GCF_005508785.2 Acyrthosiphon pisum | reverse complement strand
CCGTGAATATTCCATCTATCGACAGTTATTTCTTTTAGAGTTATATCAAAAATAAAATCGTTATTTTTCGAAAACTGCAGGTTTTGTGTTGGTTTTCTGACGCTTTTCAAAACTTTTTTGAAACGTTCTATAGAAATCTATAGAAATTTCGTATATTATATTTATTAGTCTACTATATTTTAAAAACCATTCAGAATGAATTCCTATTATAAAAAACTAACATTTTTTAAAACTACCTTTCAATTTATGATGAATAATTTATAATATGAAACTTTTTATATTTATCCATACAATTTGATAAATACCATATTATTATCATTACACTATAACTAAATACTAAATTACTAAGTTACCTACAGCAAAAGCCAAAAATATGATCTTAATTTAGGAACTTGAAAATCAAATATATATATTATATAAGTAGGTAAGCTTTTTTCTATTTGTTTATATTAAATGATTTTTTTGTGTAACTTTAATATATTTTTCAATACAATTTTAACATATGTATTCTTCAATTTTGATATATTTTCATTCATTTTTTTTCCTAGTGTGGGACTTTTTTTCCGATTACCGAACTAGACGATGGCAATTTAAATCCATTTCGCAGGGATAGCTAATATCTTATAGCCGTAATCAACCTTTCGTGTTAAAGACACTCAGCTCCACGGACTAAGATAGTCTGTCTAAAGTCTAAAAAATCTAAGATTTTGTGTTTTGATTTTTTATGTTTTCTAATTCTAATTATTGTGTTTTTATAACACACCTATAGATGGCGCTTTTACCCCTAGTTGTACCTTACGGCGGCTTTAGAAACATTTTAGGGCC
>NW_021780138.1:0-763 GCF_005508785.2 Acyrthosiphon pisum | reverse complement strand
CAATCGACGTAAAAACGGGACATCGCGAAAATATCGAACGTCCCGTTGCATGTATTTATGCCTGTATATAGCGATACTACTCAACGGCGGCGCCGCGGGCCGTCTGCTTTCCGCGACGTCACTACGCCAGGGACTCCCCCCGGAGAAAGTGCGGCCGCGGGCGGCCTATACATTTAGCGGGGAACGCGAATAAGTCGGCGACGGGGAGGGCGGACGCGTCGAAAAGGGGTAAAACCCGACTTTTCTAAAAAGTTATCGATAGTCCCGCGCAATGGCGGCACTTGTTTGCACGTCGTCTTGGACGTGGCGAGCCCGCGGGGAAAAAAGTAAGGCCGCGCGCCGCATATAAATTTAGCGGGGAAGGCGAATAAGTCTTCGACGGGGCCGTGCGAGGTTCGTAAAGGCGGTGAAACTCGAATTTTTAAAAAAAAATCAAAATATTTTCGTTAAATATGATAAGGCGAGAGTGATAGCGAAATGTAAATAACGAAAAAAAAACGCGGAAAAAAAATTCAATCCGAAAAAAAAAATTCAATTTAACACGGCCGCCGCAAATTATATCGAACCCCGGCGGCGGGTTCGAAACCACGACCCCGGGTCATCCGCGCCTACGCCTAACCGACCTGCCTACCTACTGAGATGAGAATTGGAGTCAAATCTGTGACTATTAAGACGTGTCGCCGTCCCGGCGTATAGCGAACGCGGTTCGCACGTCCGCTCTGGGCGTCGTAGCGGGCGATCTCACCGCGTCGGACAGCGGACG
>NW_021780137.1:0-806 GCF_005508785.2 Acyrthosiphon pisum | reverse complement strand
TCTATAAAATAATATTTTAACAATATCATCTAAATATTTATAATATTTAAAATAATTTATCCCATAAAAAATTATACTCATGACAACATTGTCACGTGGTTCATACATTTTATGTCAACCCTTATATTTAGAATTGGTATAATGACAACTAAACAAAAAGTTGTATTAACCATTCCAATTTTGTTAAATTTATTCTGGTTGCCGTTACTTCAATATTTGTTTTAGTTAATTTTTAAATTTAGTTTATTAGTTGTCCGATAATATTATCATTAAAATGTGTCCAAATGAACTCAAAGAAAAAATTACAGGTTGATAAAAAAGTGCAAACAAAGGTTTGGTCATTTTATCAAACTCGTGGACTCAAGAATCGAATGACGATTCCACCACCACCCTGTGATCTCTGTGGCTGTATTGATGTTATACTATACAAAGGTGGGCATTAACTAGTTAAAAAGTTAAAGTTAAGTTAAAAAGTTAATTTTTTTTTAACTTTTTAACTTAACTAGTTAGTTTATTTTTAATCAACTTATGAACCTTATAGGTACTAGTTTATTTTATAGTTGAAATAACTTAGCTTTTCTTAGTTGATTTAAAAAAATTCCATCAAGTTAAAAACATTTTGAAGTTTTTCATTTATACGTAAATATTAATATATCAGTATAAAGAAAAATAATTCAATACAAAAACACAAACATTTCTGTTCTATTTCTTGATAACATAATTTTGTGTTTATTAAATATTAATATATTTTATTAAGTTGTAAATTATATATTATGCGAGTTGCAATTATAAATGTTTTTAATAAA
>NW_021780136.1:0-1098 GCF_005508785.2 Acyrthosiphon pisum | reverse complement strand
CAAATTTGACAAAAATTGGTTTTGTGTAAAATTAACGACCATTATTTTTTTTCCTGATTATCTTTAAAAATACTACTGTGAATTTCTCATTTTTGATACTTAAGGTCTAACCAGATCCGATTTTTATAAATTGTTTATGATTATAGGTGATTCAGGTTCAAATGTAGACGACATTGGAAATCTTATTTCAATTTTTAGTAACACTAACCTAACCTACCTATGTCACAAAAAAAAAGTGGGCAAGTGGATGTCGCTCTGCTGTATAGTAGGTTACAAGTGGGTCACTGTATAATGGTTGGTATTAAATTTGAATTCAATGATATAATATCATTGTATAAGAAAAACGATTCTGAGCGGAGACGGTATGTCAGTCTAGGTATAAAACATATTATGTACTTATCTAAGGTATTAAAAAAAATTGACCTATAATAGGTATCTATAATAAATTTCAAATTAATCATATCACAATATCCATTGGGTACAGTGCCGCAACTACCGCAGGTGCAGGCGGTGCAAGGCACCGCCTGATGGGCCTCGCAATATATGTATGGGGGCCTCGGATTTTACCATTAAAAAACATAATATTATGATAAGACAATTGTATGATCAAATATAAGAATTCAATCATTTTGAATTTTGTATTTTCGTGTGTATAAAAATATTAAGTATATAGGTCCTATTTCATTTCTCAAAAAAATGGAAAAACGGGAATTTTTCCGCAAAATCGATTTTGGTTTTTGGTGTAGGTAACTCTAAAAAAAAATGACTGTAGATACATGCAATTTTTACTGAATGTGTGTATTACTATTTTCTATACACCATAACATTTTCAAAATTTTTTTACTTATTTTGAGCTGTTTACGGAGATTATCAGTTTCCAATTTTTTTAGTTTCTTATTCTATAAATATCAATATAATTTGTTGAGTAAAAAAGCTTGAAAATTTAATTAAGACAGACGAAAAAAAATTTTTTTAAGCTTTTATATTGACATAATACGTGAAATTCACGAAAATGTGCAAATTATTTTGAGTTAGAAATTCATAAAAAATGTTCTATTTAAATCTAACATTTAAAAATGTAATACAAGATTCCTCATA
>NW_021780135.1:0-837 GCF_005508785.2 Acyrthosiphon pisum | reverse complement strand
ATTAGAAGTGATCATATGGATAATGAGCAAAGGCAATCTATTCTAGAAATATGTGAACATTACCAAGACATATTTCATTTAACAGGGGATATATTAACATATACAGATACGCTAACACATAGAATTAATATACCAGAAAATCAGAAGCCTATATATAAGCGACCGTATCGCTTACCACACGCGCAAATGGCCGAAATAGATTCCCAAATTAAACAAATGGAAAAGGAAGACATTATTGAACCCTCCTTTTCACCATATGGAACGCTCCTTTATTATTAGTTAAAAAGAAACTTGACGCAAGCCAAATACCAAAATTTAGAATAGTCGTAGATTTTCGAGCTTTAAATAAAGTAACGATAAACGAGTACCACCCGCTGCCTAACATAACTGAAATACTAGACCAACTAGGGCGATGCAATCTGTTCAGTATTATTGATTTAGCTTCAGGCTTTTACCAGATAAAGTTAGATGAAAAAAGCAAAGAGCTTACAGCCTTTTCGACTAATCAAGGTCACTGGCATTTTAAGAAAATGGCGATGGGTCTTAAAACCTCTCCATGTACTTTCCAACGACTAATGAATAATGTAATGGCCGGTATAGGGGGCATAAAATGTTTAGTGTATTTAGATGACATTATAATATACGGTAAAGGTTTACTTGATCATAACGAAAAATTACGCGACGTATTCGAACGACTACGAAAACATAACTTAAAAATACAACCAGCAAAATGCGAATTCTTAAAACAACAATGTATGTACTTAGAGATCATATAATTAGTGAAAACGGTATACAACCGGATTCCGCAAAAGTCGAGTCAGTATTACAGTTCCCAGC
>NW_021780134.1:0-812 GCF_005508785.2 Acyrthosiphon pisum | reverse complement strand
AATGCTACACTCAGTGTCATAGTAACTAGGACATGAGTCTACATTTTTTATTTTTGTTTTATAAACTAAATTTCATAATTAAGTGCGTTTGCATTTTTGGTGTAATTAGATTTTTGTATTTACTGATTGTAGTATATTATAATAACACACAACTAAATCTGTTTCAGTTTATTACTAACAGTTGAATTGTGTGTTATTATTTACAATGGACTTATTTAAAGAAATTGAAAGGGACATTACTGAAATGGGAATAATTCATCCTTCAAATTTTTGTTACAATGAATTATCTAAATTTTACACATTATTATCAAAATTAAAAAGTCATGCTATTAAATGCGGAACAGAAAAAATCAATAATCATTTTACTCTATGTGCGTGGTCAAATCAAAATTGTGATTGCGGGCCTGATACATGTTTATGCATTGTTACCAATCATTTGTTCATAGATTTGAAAAAAATGTTAACCGATAAACAAAAATCACCGACTAAATAAATACTTTTAACTGTCATAGAAACATTTAATTTAATTGGTTTTTTTTTTAAATTAAATAATTGAAATATAATTACATTAAAACATTAACACAGGTGATCAATCATCAGTATATTCGAATAGATTTATAATAATATGTCAGCGACATTGCAGCCACCGAATAATCGGATCAGAATCGAGCAAAGGCGTTGTCAGATCATTTTAGCGGCACACGAGACGGGCAGCTCATGAGCGATACACCCGTAACGTGGAACTCCAAGGAGTCACTGGAACTATAATATGCCATCTGCGCGCTAGATCCGTCGTACCCGTAATCGATTAC
>NW_021780133.1:0-534 GCF_005508785.2 Acyrthosiphon pisum | reverse complement strand
GAACTTAAAATGACTATAAAATAAACTGTGCTTATGTATTTCTTAGAATTTTTGGTAACATAATTAAATATTTACGTGTAAATCTTGTTTTAAATTTTCAATCCTTAGATATAAAAGTTGAACATTTTATAAATTTTTAACTACAAAATAATTATTCAAATTTTGAAAATTTGAAAAAATTTTGTCAAAATTTCCACTTCAAATGCTTATAAAAAAATGTGTGCCTATGTATTTTTAATATTTTACAATTGCTGTTGTAACAATATATCAGGAGCCTTGCATTAAATTTTTACGCATTTTTACCAAACAAATAAAATTTTATTGATATTTATAGAAAAAAAAATTGAAAAAATTGAAAAATGACAATGTCCGTAAGCAGCTCAAAAAGAGTCAAGTGATTTTCAAATTTTTATCGTGTATAGAAAATTCTAATATAAACATTCAGTGAAATTTCCAAGTATCTACAGTCATTCGTTTTTTAATTAAAATAAAATAAGAAAATCGTTACGTAAGAAATCGAGTGAATATCAAATG
>NW_021780132.1:0-802 GCF_005508785.2 Acyrthosiphon pisum | reverse complement strand
GAAATATTTCGAAACACTACATTTCATATTTTTAGTGTCACAATTTAATGAAAAAAACTGTAAGCCCTGAAGCTCCCTATTTTTACAGTTGTTCTTATGATCATAGATTACACATTTACACAAAGAGCTACATTGCCCTCCACGCACCCCCATTCAACAATATAATATTATATATTTGATAATGGCTTTGTAGTGTACATATACTACATATAAATTAATATAAAATAAGAACTAACTAACCATAAATAATGAGGGTGCGCATCAAGCCCAAATAATATTACGCCTATGCTGATATAAAATATCCACCAGTAGGTAATATATTTATTATTTTGACTTTTTAATAATTAATGTAAATTCATATAAAAAAAAGGTGGGTAAGTGGATATCACTCTGCTGTACAGTAGGTTACAGTAGGTTACAGTGGGTCACTGTATAATGGATAGTATTAAATTTGAATTCAATGATATAAAATCACTGTATAAGAAAAACGATTCTGAGCGGAGACGGTTCGTCAATCTAGATATTAGACATACATATTATAGGTATACTTATCTATAGTATTATTAATAATTTTCAAATTAATCATATCACAATATCCATTAGGTAACGCGTTATACATCAACAACAAACCGTGGTACTATCATAGATATATAATAGTATACTTTAGAAGTTTCAAGTACCCACGAATAATATTATACAATCACAACAAAATAACTAAAATAGTTATCCTAGGTTTTTAATATGTAATTTCGCCCAAATTTGTACTTAAAATGACTATAAAAATAAACTGTGTAAATGTATT
>NW_021780131.1:0-1448 GCF_005508785.2 Acyrthosiphon pisum | reverse complement strand
TTAAATTTTAATTAGCTCAATAATTTCAGATGTAACACATCTATAGGTAACTATTATATTGTGAAGTTAAATTCAGACAGGTAGATATTATGCATTTTAGGTATTGCGTCATCTGCGTATTTAATGAAGTTTTAAAAATTCTTAGAAGCATTATATATTTATAAAATATTATTTTAAAGACTAAAATATTTTTTGCTGAAATACGACGGTAAAGAGTAAAAAAAGTATTTAGTACCCTATTCTAGAATAAAATACAAAGTAAAAGTAGGTATTTTGAAAGTACCTATTTAAAATACACTTGTCAAAAAGTATTTAAATACAAGTACCTATTTGAATTTCTAATACCTACTTATAAGTTATAACAAGAGTACAAAACTGCCCAGTGCCCACACCTATATACACTATTTCACCCCCATTGGCATTTAAGTTGTCTGATAAAATATTTGTAGTAGGTATGTGATGTTTATGGGTTTACTTCAAATTATCTGCGATTACTCTTACGTACTTACACCCATGACAAAATATATATATATATATATAATATATATATTTTGTCATGCTTACACCTAACCTACTCTATACCTGATTGTACAGTGTACCTACCTGACCTATACGATAACAAACGTGTATGTGGTATATTTTTATACTTATTTCATATCAAGGTGTATTGATAAGGTGTCGTCACTTGTTTGAAAACTTGATTGAAAATTTTACCACAGACAGTCGTCACCACCGGGAGCGCTGTATGTCCTAAAGAGGCCGAAAAACGAACGCTTTTGTACACCAAAGCCATAGAAAATTGAAAATATATTATGGTTTAAGGAATAAAATTAAAAATTTTTCATTGTATAATTACTTTTTTGAACTAAATTATTTGTATGCATGTATTTAAATAATTTCTTTTTATCAAATACAGTCATTAATATTATTAAATATTGTCATTTTTAAATTTCCTACCTATTCCAAAAAAATATATGAAAAATGTAAGAGTTACCTATTGGTAATTCACTAAATTATCATGCATAATTATTTCAGAGTGTTATAATTGACAAATAATAATTCATAATTACATGGACATGAAAAGGGAGGGCCAGAGGGGGCTTAGACCACTCTGAGCCATCTTAAGGCCTCTCTAAGATAATATCATTGATTATATATAGTATATGTATATATACTATGTATAATCAATGATAATATGTACATAATTTTAACACTACATATTTTAATATATAGCCAAACTTTATTATGATATATTATACCTATAATTTATGAGATAAAAAATGTGCTATAAACAATTATTAAATATACTCAGACTCAAGGAATCTACTGGAAAAATTTTAGTAATTTAGTATTTATAATATTACCTATGAGCTATCCAAAATTCAAATGTTTATATTTGTAATATCTTTTGTCCTTTTTATAAGCATTTATTACTTGGTTGTACCTAT
>NW_021780130.1:0-824 GCF_005508785.2 Acyrthosiphon pisum | reverse complement strand
TTACGGACATTGTCAGTTTTCATTTTTTTTTTAGTTTTTTTTCTAAAAATATCAATAAAATTTTATTTGTTTATCAAAAAAGCTTGAAAATTTAATAGAAGGCTCCAAGTATATTGTTTCAAAGGCAGATGAAAAATACTAAAAATCTTTAGTCACATTTTTTTTTTTATAAGCATTTAAAGTTCAAAAATTAACAAAATATGGAAAAATCACGAAAATTAGCAAATTATTTTGAGTTAAGAATTCGTAAAAATTTTTTTTTTTAAATCTAAGATTTTAAAATGTAATACAAGATTCCTTATAAGATTATCTACCTCTATCAAACAAGAAATATCTATAAGAAAGTCAAATTAAATTTTTATGATCGTTTGAAATTCAAATTTTTACAACATTGGATATTCACTCGATTTCTCATGTAGCGATTTCCTTATTTTGTTGTAATTCAAAAACGAATACCTGCAGATACATGAAAATTTTACTGAATGTTTATATTAGCATTTCCTATACACCATACAATTTTGAAAATATTTTGACTCTTTTTGAGCGGTTTACGGACATTTTCAGTTTTCAATTTTTTTAGTTTTTTTTTCTATAAATATCAATAAAGTTTTATCTGTTGGGCCAAAAAGTGTATAAATTTAATACAAAGCTCCTGATACATTGTTACAATATCAGTTGAAAAATATTAAAAATACATAGGCACAATTTTTTTTTATAAGCATTTAAAGATCAAATTTTGACAGAATTTATCAAATTTTAATTTGAAAAATTATTTTGTAGTTAAAAATGTATAAAATGTTCAATTTTTGTATCTAAGAATTGAA
>NW_021780128.1:0-636 GCF_005508785.2 Acyrthosiphon pisum | reverse complement strand
AGCATTTAAAGATCAAATTTTGACAAAATTTATTAAATTTTAATTTGAAAAATTATTTGTAGTTAAAAATTTATAAAATGTTCAATTTTTGTATCTAAGAATTGAAAATTTAAAACAAGATTTCCAAGTAAGTAATTATATCATTGAATTCAAATTTAATACTATCCATTATACAGTGACCCACTTGTAACCTACTGTACAGCAGAGCGACATCCACTTACCCACCTTTTTATTTTTCGTAACAGGTGTTTTATTTTTAAATTTAAGAATTAACTCGTAAATCCAGAATTATGTGTTTACGTCATTCATATATTCTGAACTCTTGTCAAAATGATCTTTTTAGGTCAAACAGTTATAAAACTTTTTTGGAATCAATAATCGTAGGATACAATTGGATATTTCGAAATAGAAGTTTTTCATGCCAGTTTTATTTTTATATCAGATTACAATTAATCAAATTATTTTTAGATGTTTCTTCAATTGTTATTGTTTTGTTTTTATTCAATACTGTCGTTTGATATAATAATATTTATAAAGTATAAGTCAATAATCATAATATAATAAACTTTTAAAATTTAATCAAAACTTTGTTGTGGGTATTGGAGGTAGAAATAAAATACTAGATGTATTTTACGT
>NW_021780127.1:0-798 GCF_005508785.2 Acyrthosiphon pisum | reverse complement strand
TCATTTCATATATAATTTTATAGCGAATATATACTATATATATATATATACCATGCGTTTTGGTTAATGTGTAATTTTTCGTTTATATTAATGAAATATTAACATTATCCGGATAATGTCAACATTGGCCAGTCAACATTGGATGATGTTAAGAGTGAAAACTGAATTCTATTTCTTTATACCAAGTGGGTCCGAGTGTAATCTACACGTGTAATAATTTTATATTTTATCGATTACACATGTAGATCCGTCTATCTGTAGATTATTTGAATTACGAGTTTAAAGCTGCTTTCATATAGTACAGCAGTACTTTATATTACCGATGAAGTGAACAATATAATATATGGGCTTAATATTTATCTTAAGTGCACGACATTTTTCTTATAATTGTTTATGTTGTACAAAACACGACGTCGAGCGTCGATCTGTTGTTAGTCTGTTTTCAGTTTTCACACGTGATATTTACAGTAATTTACAGTACCTACAGTGTTAAGTGTCTTAATTGAATTCAAATAAAATGGAAACAAAAATGGAATTTTATAATTTATTCGAAAAACTGTTGTCTCAAAAAAAAGAAGATAATTCATCTTATATGTCAAATGAAAAATATTTAAATATAATAAATTAATTGAAAGGTGGCAATAAATCTCGTCGTTTGAACAAATTTGAAATTATTAATATCGGAGGAGAAGAGAAACTTATAGCACCCGTCGAAAAAGGTAGTACTGATTTACTATATTACGTAAAAAATGATGAATTATATGACATACTAAATGAAATACATCTCAATATTGGTCA
>NW_021780126.1:0-1060 GCF_005508785.2 Acyrthosiphon pisum | reverse complement strand
GACATACATTAGATTGGTTTCACAAAAAAAGCAGTGCCAGAAATTAGAAGATATCAAACAGAAATTTTGAAAATTCCTGACGATAAAGTGAAGGCTTTAGTTCTACTGGATAATTGTCCAGCACATCCACAAGTTGAACAGCTCACTAGCGATGATAAAAAGATTACGTGCATGTTTTTGCCAGCAAAACAAACCTCTCTGATTCAGCCTATGGATCAAGGCGTCATTTACACAGCCAAACGTCTATATAAAAAGAAGCTTTTAAATGAAATTTTGGAAGTCGAGGAACCAGCTGCAGGAGAAGAAGATAGAAGAAGTTATAAAACGTTACAAAATCACAAAAATTACAATATCAGATCAATGATTTATAATTTCGCATCTGCTGTCAAAGATATAAAACCTTCAAGTTTGATTAACTCGTGGAAAAAACTTTTAATAAATGAAGAGGTTGAACCAGATACGGCTGAATTAGAAACAGAAGATTTTCATAACATTTTCCACCAAGGAGGTGAAAATTCAGCTACATTGGAAGACATTGAGCTGTGGTTAGAAGCAGATGAATATGGTCTAAGTTATCATATTTTAACAGAGGAGGAGATTGTTGAAAGTGTGACTGCTACAGAAAACTCTGAAACGGATGAATATGATCAGCATGAAACAGATGATAATGTAAACCCTAAGCCAAAACTTGGTGAAATAAAAGATCATCTAAACATTGTCATCAAATACGTTGAAGATAATAACGATGAAAACATATCTGCATATTATGAGCATCTAAGGCATCTTCGCGAGTTAATCGTTAAAGAAATCACTGTGAAAGGAAGACAACCAAAGATAAGCAGTTTTTTCAAACCAGTGTCAAATGTGAATAACGAAAGTGTGCCTTATACTATGGATGTAATGATTATATGTATGTAATACAATTATGTATGTATCTACTATTTTTTTTAATAATATAATAATAATATATGGTTTATAAAATATGCATAACATTTTTATAAGTTTATAATTTACGATTTTTGGTTATTTTTGATAATCCGGACTTTCATTATTCGGGCAA
>NW_021780125.1:0-994 GCF_005508785.2 Acyrthosiphon pisum | reverse complement strand
GAGTAAAGTATGTTTAGTTAAAAATATTATACTTAACGAAGCATAAAGTTGTATACTTAAATAAGTTTTATTACATTTCGAGCACTTTTCGATGTAGGCGGATTGCCCGTTCGGGAATCGACTCTCACCCGAGAAGACTGATAGCTAGACACTCAAACTCAGAATCCGAATTTCCGATTTCAACATACACACTCAAGAACCGGACATACACGCCCGGTGCATGGTCTGCGATCCGACGTAGTCGGATTGCCTACCTGACTAGCTACTTGCATACGAGCGACTTACACTCCCACTGCATCCGATCCGCCGCAGACGAATTATCCGTTCGGGAATCGACTTTCACCCAAGATGACTGATAGCTAGACACTCACACTCAGAATCCGAATTTCCGATTTCAACATACACACTCAAGAACCGGACATACACGCCCGGTGCATGGTCTGCGATCCGACGTAGTCGGATTGCCTACCTGACTAGCTACTTGCATACGAGCGACTTACACTCCTACTGCATCCGATCCGCCACAGACGAATTGTCCGTTCGGGAATTGACTTTCACCCGAGATGACTAATAGCTAGACACTCACACTCAGAATCCAAATTTCCGATTTCAACATACACACTCAAGAACCGGACACACACGCCCGGTGCATGGTCTGCGATCCGACGTAGTCGGATTGCCTACCTGACTAGCTACTTGCATACGAGCGACTTACACTCCTACTGCATCCGATCCGCCACAGACGAATTGTCCGTTCGGGAATTGACTTTCACCCGAGATGACTAATAGCTAGACACTCACACTCAGAATCCAAATTTCCGATTTCAACATACACACTCAAGAACCGGACACACACGCCCGGTGCATGGTCTGCGATCCGACGTAGTCGGATTGCCTACCTGACTAGCTACTTGCATACGAGCGACTCAGACCCCCACTGCATCCGATCCGCCGCGAGCGGATTGTCCGTTCGAGAATCGATTTTCACCCGAGA
>NW_021780124.1:0-925 GCF_005508785.2 Acyrthosiphon pisum | reverse complement strand
TGAAGTGAAAATCGAAGTATTATTTCGACTACTTATCGTGTACAAAGACACAAAAAAAAAAAAAAAAACACACATCATTGTAAAATCAATACATTCATCGTTCCACTCAGAATCTAAAAGGCGAGTAACTTTCATCGTTCCACTCAGAATCTAAAATTTAAAACCAAGACCGTTCAATAAAATAAATCATATCCATATATATTGCATGTAGTATTTATTTTATTTTTCTCGTTCATATCAGTGTTGCTGAACCAACTAATAATGCTCTAGTCTTTAGGAATTAATCAAATGCATAAAAGTCGATGAACGTACAAATCTGAGAAATACAAATGTATAACAGGAAACGCTTATACATTTTACATCTTTACTTTACCGTTATACCCAATTGGATAGTGAAATTTAGATAAACTACATACCTATTCGAAGTAGGCCACAATAATATAATATATATATATTATATATCTATATATGTTGTTCTAAACAGAGTGATTTTTTAAGCAAGCCCACGCCATTTTTTTCTTAAATTATACATAAATTTAAATTCTATTTTTTGGAATTTTAAAATACACTTGAAGACCATATTTCGAAAACATGACATTTTATTACCACCTGTGGATGACTCTGTGACAATACAAACTTCAGTTTTCATTAAAATGAGAATGAGCATGCTAAAAAAATCAGCCTGTTTATTATACAGGATTTGGTGTTTTATTGAAATATCGTCT
Organism: Acyrthosiphon pisum; assembly: GCF_005508785.2. Classification (NCBI taxonomy): domain Eukaryota; kingdom Metazoa; phylum Arthropoda; class Insecta; order Hemiptera; family Aphididae; genus Acyrthosiphon; species Acyrthosiphon pisum. Next base: position 200 of record NW_021780124.1, on the reverse strand, counting down.
TTATTAATTATTGCACAGCATTACAATATGCACCGAGGCTGGGAAAGTTAAGGATTGTTTTTAACTCATTAAGTTAAGTTATTTTAAAATAATAAAGTTAAGTTAAAGTTATTCGTATTTTAGATTCTGAGTGGAACGATGAATGTATTGATTTTACAATGATGTGTGTTTTTTTTTTTTATTTTATTTTTTTTTTTGTG
>NW_021780123.1:0-927 GCF_005508785.2 Acyrthosiphon pisum | reverse complement strand
CACTTTTGGCAACAAAACGATATTTTAACCTGGAAATGCAAGAACATTTGTGTACACTGCACGTTTAGGTGCACATTTTTTTTACTATTTTTCTTTTTAAAGCTTATTAACGTTACCCAGGAGCAAGTCTTAATTCATTAAACTTAAAATAATACATTTTAATGCAATTTTTATTAAAACTTAGGAAAAACTTCAATAATGTTGTGTCTAGTTTTACCCAAATGTATTGGATTTTGGGTTAATGTGCCCAAAAGTTGACAAGTGAATTTCTTGCGATAGTTAAATTTTTTAGCAAGTTTTAGTTTTGAGTTTTATGTTTGGAACATCAAGGTGGAAACTTCGAACAATTTATTAGATAAAACTGTAGAACTTAATTGCAAATTAATAAATCTCGATTCCAAATTCAAAGTGTGTACATTTTTATAGTTTTCATTACATTCAAATAACTTTCTTATTTCCGAAGACTGGATGAAAAAAATGAGAGTAAATTACGATAAAAAGTGTTTATTTATATCTTATCTGTGTGCAAAAAGGTCTTTAACAATATTGGATACTAATAAGTAACAATAAGTTGAATTTAGTTTAGATTTCGTTAAAAACAAATTACTCGTATATATTAAATTTCATCGTTAAATTGCATATGTAAATTTTGTAATTAGAAAAAAATTTTTTATACATAAATTGTTTAAAAAATAATACTCTATCCGAATATGTAAAAAAAAGTTGGTGTTACCATTTAAAAAAAAGTAAGTTGTATCGCGCATGCGCGTATCGAAAGTGTTAAAAATTTGAAATTTATCTAAAAATGTGTATTTAAGTATTATTTGTCATTCAGTGAAAACCCCATTTCAATACAAGGTCATAGAACCGAAATATTTAGTGGTACCTCTTAGCGTGAACACACTCTATAGCGTAAATTAAAATTTC
>NW_021780122.1:0-835 GCF_005508785.2 Acyrthosiphon pisum | reverse complement strand
TCACGCTTTTTTATTCAACCAATAACTAATCAATTTTATGACGTTCAAAGAAATAAAGACTAATAAAATTGGAAACACTACTAATCAGTTATGACTAAAGACCGGATTTATATGCATTTAAAATGTTAAAATATGCATGCAAATATGCACTTAAAAAGTTCTGAATATGCACTTAAAAATCATAAAACATGCAAAATAATTTTTGATTATTACAGCTTTTTATTTATGGTAAAATTATAAAATCAAAACATTTATGACGAAAATATGCACTTAAATATCACAAAACATGCAAAATAAATTTTTATTACCTATTACAGCTTTTTATTTATGGAAAATTTATAAAATCAAAACATTTATGATGAAAAAAAAATAATAAACTACAATATTATATACAATATATTTTATGAATTTATGATTGTGATAAAAAATATATAATTTATTTGTTATTGGAAAAACAATAAGTAACAATAATATGTTCCATATTGATCTCAGTTAAATTATGACGGCGATTTGTGACAATATGTTTGTATGCAGAAAAACTTCGTTCCACATCAACACTTGTTATGGGTGCATATTTAAAACTTGACAACATTTCCGGGGAAAAGTGTTTGATAGAAGAACTTAAGTCAACATTCTCACCTTGGTGTATTTTAGAAATTTCTTTTAAAATTAGCAGGCCTTTGTTTTTTTTAATAATGTCAGAACATTTTTTTTTAATTAATACGCTATTTTCATTTTCTGAAAGATTATTGATAGCATTTGTAACTTGTTCAAATATTTCTAAAGCATATATGAGTAGCAAACCTGAAGTCTCAAGCTTTTTAATACTTCAACA
>NW_021780121.1:0-788 GCF_005508785.2 Acyrthosiphon pisum | reverse complement strand
AATATGTGAAGCATTATTTTATTTTTCACTGTTACCAAAATATTGGTATTTTTAAATGCAATTGGAAATAGCAGTATGAATATCATATTAACACAGAGGATCTTCCAAATTGTATGTGATAGTAGATTTCACTATGGCTTATTTAAATTCCAATTTGGAAACATAATATATTATGTGTATGAATTCACTTTTTTTATGAATTAAAAAGTGAGATCAAATTATATGTCTAAGAATGTTTGTTGTAAATATAGATAATCTTGGACTATCTTTTTGCCAAATAGAAATACCAAAACAAACAAAACTCTTCAATAACTGACAGAATAATCCAAGTTGTTACTAATATTTATATGTAGTGCTATGCCGCTTGATTGTATAGCTTGGCATTTATTATCCAGTAGGTACCAGTGCACCATAGGCTAAGCATTTAAACAACAATTTATTTTAGATGTATAAATGATTAAACTGAAATCAAAAATAAGTTTAAACTTAATGACATATTGTATCATTTATTTAATTGTAGAAACTACCAACTAGTAAAACTTACCAACAAATTGTACATAATAATATGTACCTACTCATCAAGTATCCAATTGACATACAACTAACCAATTTAGGTACTTTATTAAAAAAAATATAATATTGTGTACGTGGTAGATAAGAAAAAATACATACAAGAACTTTGTACTTGAACTTTATTTATAAAAGTGCAAAATTAAAATTTAAAAACCTAAAAATGTGAAATATATAAAAAGTAAAAGTTTATTAACCTTAACGATTCAAGATCATGA
>NW_021780120.1:0-953 GCF_005508785.2 Acyrthosiphon pisum | reverse complement strand
AAAAAAAATTTTTAAAATGGTCAACTTTTATATCTAAGGGATGAAATTTTAAAACAAGATTCCACGTAAATATGTAATTCTGTTACCAAAAAATCTAAAAACACATAAGCACAGTTTATTTTTATACTCATTTTAAGTTCAAATTTGGACGAAATTACATATTAAAATACCTAGAATAACTATTTTAGTTATTTTGTTGCGATTGTATAATATTATTCGTGGGTACATGAAACTTCTAAAGTATACTATTATATATCTATGATAGTATCACGGTTTGTTGTTGATGTATAACGTGTTATATTAAATACCTAATATGATTAATTTGGAATTTATTACAGGTCAATTTTTTTTTTAATACCATAGATAATTATATACTTAAAAAAATATGTCTTATACCTATAGACCGATATATCGTCTCCGCTCAGAATCGTTTTTCTTATACAATGATATTATATCTTTGAATTCAAATTTAATACCATCCATTATACAGTGACCCACTTGTAATCAACTGTACAGCAGAGTGACATCCACTTACCCTCCTTTTTTTTTTGACTACATGATAAGTAGTCGAAATAGAACTTCGATTTTTAACTTCGGTGAATATTGTTGGTGCATTGGGTCAAAATTCAAAATTCCCAGTAATTTTCAAAAGCGCCGTGAAAAACAAAAGAAAAATTAAGGAAAAACGGGAATTTTTTAGCAAAATCGATTTTTCACAAATATATTGATTTGTTTTAAACTGTTTAGGGACATTTTCAGTTTTCAATTTTATTAGTTTTGTTTCTATGAATATCAATAAAACTTTATTGTTGAGTAAAAATACTTGAAAACTTACTACAAGGCTCCTACTATATTGTTACAATGGCATTTGAAAAACATTAAAAATCCTTAGTCACCGTTTTAATTGTTATTAGCATTTAAAGTTCAAAAATTGACAAAATATGGAAAAATCA
>NW_021780119.1:0-2745 GCF_005508785.2 Acyrthosiphon pisum | reverse complement strand
ATTGAATAATAATAGTTGGTTGAATTAATTTGGTTTGTGATTTGGGGGTCAAAAGTAGCTATTCTTAGTAGTTTGCTAACGCGTCGGGAAAAACCAAGAAAAAAATATTCAGAAAATAAGGGTTTTCATAAAAACTTGTTTGTGACAAAAATAATTTAGTTTCTTTGATGTAGCTTTGATTTAAGCTATGAGAAATGTTTTATTTTTTTAAACTTTCTTTTCAATAACACTGTCGTTTAATTTAATATGATGTTCTTTATAAGTTGTTATTAGTGGAAATTAAGAATATAATTGAGCGTAAATCCACAATGTATTTATTATATTTATATTTATTATTATTTATTTAATTGACAAAAATTGAACACAAGATTCCTTAAGTTTTCCAACCTTTAACAAAAACATCTGATATTGTTACTCTTATATTAACGAATTCTCATCGAACTATGTTCTTAGCTATCGCTGATCTCATTAATAATAAACTTTTCAGAACAATGTGTATAAACATTAAAATTATTATTTTTTTATTGAAAAGTTCATTAACTTTTAATAGCAAACGATTTATACAAATTATCAATTCGGGTAGGTATATCACGTAAGTCATAATTGCAGGATTCACAAAAGTATTTCAGATTAAGATTTTTAAAAAAAAAAACGATAACACTATCAAGAGAACACACCTACCTCAATACGTCGTGACTACACAACTGCAACATCTATAGGTTCTTAGAATTATATACATTATGATAACATAATATGCAATGTAATATATTTCATGTAATATAAGTTTAATATATATTTTATTCTACTATGTGACTGATAATATTAATATTTTCATGGTAAAATTAATAAATTATCCGATTTAAGAATGAAGGGCAATTGATAATATTATTTCAACTATAGGTTATTATAATATTTTATAGAACAATACATTATTATGGTGACCGGTGATCATATAACGCATAGTGTGCTGTGAACACAAATAATTTAATAACGAAATATTTTTAAGCACTCCATACGATTTTATGTCTCTAGTTTTTAATTTAAAAACGCTGTTTTTTTCATTAAAGAACTGATTATTCAGTAAGTTATACAAAACCTCTCTACTATTGCTGGGATTTAACACTTCTTTAACACAAATTGTTCAAACAATAATGGTATATATGTGAGTTATTTGGATTATTGAGTTATTTAAGTGAATTTAGTTAGTACTTTGGTGGTCAAAAAATGATAGATATTACTAAGTACTTATTACTGTCTTTGCTCAGAATCGTTTTTCGTTTGTTCGTTAGTATTTTAATAATTTATGCATGGATTTATTCTTATCACTAATAATTACAGTAGGTGTGTTTATTTTATTTCACTTAATTTATTTAATACTACACCAATAAATTATATATTAATTAATAATTTTTGAAACATTGTGTTCCAGAAAATAAAAATTTTATTTTAATTAGAGTCTTGTAATGTGCCTACCTATAGTAAAAAAAAAATAAATATAATAATAACTGTTGAATTTTTAGGAACATAATAGGTAGGTAACGCATTCGTATATGTATTACACTTTTATATATTATGTACCTATACGACTATATGAGTATATTATTCATTTAAGCACACACGTCAGGATAGGCAATTGACCATTCCGTGAATATTACTTTTATGTGTACCTACATGGTTATACGTCCCTAATCCCTATGATACAGATATTAGATGAACAATAGAAGTTAAGTATGTTACACTAAATTAATAGACAATAGATAAACATCTATTATCTATAACTTATTATTGTATTTGGAAAAAAAAATTACCAGTTATAAATTAAAATTAAAATACAATTAAAATTATTATCAGTAATAAAATATATTTCTATAAATTAAACCAAAACATATATATTTCATGTACCCTATATACATAGGTATGCACCTATTAATTATAATTATTGAACGACCGGGGACTGGAAAAACGACGACGACGTTTATATCTCACGCATTTTATACATTTCTAGTTCGGAACTAAAATATATGCCTAAAATACTTGGATAGCACATTTTTCGTGACATTAAATAATTATTTTAACTCTTAAAAGTAAATTTAAGCCCCAAAAGAATATTAAAACAAACCTTCTTTAATTATCGACTCTTTCGGCGGAATCCGTGACATGTGTGAACTGCGACGCCGATGAGGAAACGCTCCAGAATATAGAACTTAAAATAATATTGTGATTTATGAAAAATAAAATTATGCGGAACGCAGTAAGTTTTTTTTTCATATCTGCTTTGCTTATTGAAATTTTAGAATTTTTAATCGATTGTGTTTTCTGCAACGACTTTGAGATTTGCCATAGAATATAAATGATAGATTCTCATGACGCTCGAATCTATCGATGCAGTAAAATTGGCCAATCAATCCTTAACAATCCATTGTCTTTGTTCCCAAAATCATGTCATATTCTTGGCGATGGTGCCTATCCCCTTACAGAGGGTCTTCTAACTCCATACAAAGATAATGGTCATTTAAGTCTAAAATTAATAGTATTATGTATATATCATAGTAATGTTTAACAAAAAATAATATAAAAAACAAAAAATGTAAGTGTTTACTCTTACTTACAAATATAGTCTTTAAGTTTCCTTCTTAATTATGATCAGAACATATTTAAAATTAATATAACAGTTTTAATATTATGTCATAGTAATGTTTAACAAACATAATTTAAAAATGAGATTAATTAACTGTAGGAAATACA
>NW_021780117.1:0-977 GCF_005508785.2 Acyrthosiphon pisum | reverse complement strand
GTATCATCAGCAAATCTTAATGCTCGTAATAAAATTACTAATTTTAAAATACAAGAAGAAGATAGTTTTTTAAATGTTAAAAAAGCAACATTTGAAATTTCTGGTCAAGTTTTACAAGTTGATGGTACTAGCTATCCTAAAGGTTCCTATGTAATATTAGTTGACAATTTTCCCGGATTTTTGTTTGACTCAATTTCTGTTAAAAAACATCGTAGAGAATTAGATAGAATTGATAATGTTGGTAGAGCTAGTTTGATTAAAGGTACAATTAGTTATTCTGCAGATCTTAGTGGACCAACAATAGATAGTGGATTTAAATCAAAATTTAGTGGTGGTGGTAATTTTAGTGCTATTGGTAACTTGTCTAATTTGTGTTTAGGGTTTTTTAATGGTATAGAATACCCAGTATATAGAGGAGGTTTTGAAATAATTTTTGTAAGACGTACTGATGATGATGCTTTATTAGAGACAAAAATGATCAAGGAGTATTAGCTGGAGCTGGAAAATTTGTTATTGAGGAATTACTTATTACAATTCCAATTGTAACTTATAAAGATGCGTATAAATTTAAATTGATAAATGATTTAGTTTCATTGTCCAAAAGAAATAAATATATGTTTAGATTCAAATCATGGCAGTCTATTAAAGAAAGTAACATTACTGGTAAATCAATACGTAAAAATATAACAGATATGAATACAAATGCCCATAATCCTTTATTTGCTATCGCAGCTTTTCAAACAGGTAGATTAAATAACCAATTGACAGATCCAATAGAGTTTAATAATTGTAATTTGAAAAATATTTTGGTTGGAAATTGGTGATATGAGGTATCCAGGACGAATATTAGACTTAGATTTTAAAAAAGGAAAATTTAATAGAGCTTATCGTATGTTAATGAGTTATAAGAATGTTTTTAATAGAGTACAAAGAGATTTATCTTTAATGTATATAACTCCAGAACAATTTAAAAATAC
>NW_021780116.1:0-1097 GCF_005508785.2 Acyrthosiphon pisum | reverse complement strand
GACTGTCCGGCGGTCGTTGATAGAACTGAACTTTAAGGGTCCCATACATTTCGCATGATCAATTTAATCATGTAAATAATTATTCAACAATAATATGGTTTTGATAATTCCATATAATCAAAACACCTTTAATATAATATTATAGACTAAGTTCTTTTCAATTCATGATGTACATTCAGAAATACTAACTCTATTTACAGAGGTATTGGCTTGTGTATAAAGAATTATACAAAAGGAGTAACAACTAACAAGTAATCACTGGTGTAGTGTTGTCGCTGTTGTCAATCGTCCATTCAACCGGGTACGACACCAGCCGACCATATTATTATTATTAGTGATGTAAATTTGTATAATACAAATGTATATCGTATTATACATGGTATTATACATGCTGTATAGAATTATTTTATGCAATGCCTGGTATAAAATCTGCATAAAACTTTTTTTTTAAGTATTAATTATTTTATTTTCTATTATTTTTTTTATTACTTATTTAATATTTTACTATTATTTAAAAAGGAAACTAAAAGATTTAAGTGTTAAAATTGTTGCTATTAACAATTAAGTATTACTATTTACTATTGTTACTTTTTTACATTAAGCATTTATTTTATTTAGGTATAATTAAGAAAAAAAAGGTGGGTAAGTGGATGTCGCTCTGCTGTACACAGTGGCGCAACTACACCTAATGGTGCCCTAGTTACTAAAATTACTTGGTGCCCTACTACATATTATTTGCATTATACAATTATAATTTATAGTTATGGTGACCAAATAAACAAATTTAAAAAAGTACATTTTAAGGCCTTAGCTTCTCCGTCAAAATTGAACATTGTGAATACTATTATACCCATTTTGCCCATGCCATAGCTCATAGGTCATCTTCATCTATACAAATTGTTTATTTTATTTATTTATTTTTTTTTATCATAAACTATAAAATCTAATTAATGTGTGTGTCTTTATGATAAAAATATTTTGAAATTTAAGTAATTTTAAGTACACTTAAACTGATTAGCTACTAACCAACCAAAATATATTAAGTCAAACCATAAAATATAAATGGATAGGTAATCAAAATTCAAATTATAAAAATC
>NW_021780115.1:0-725 GCF_005508785.2 Acyrthosiphon pisum | reverse complement strand
TTCGGAAAAAAACGGTCTTTTCCCAGAGCCTCGGAAAACGTGGAAAAATTGGAGAATATTGAAATACTACATTTCCGAAAAAAAACCGAATCTCCGGAAAATTAAAAAATTTTATTTACGCTTAAAAATTAAAATAATCTATGTAAAACAAAAACCATTTTAAAAAATTGATAAAGAAACCAGTCATTGTCATTTCACATTTCCTAATACGGTTATCAATGTATTATTGTATTAAAATTTAAAAATATTAATACGGATATTTCAATATTTGTTCTAAAAATAATGTAGTTCCATTTCAAATTGGTATTTATGTGGGAGAGTGTATTTCCCCGAAAATAAATCACCTGTATTTTTAAATGTTAAAAATTGTATACTTATTGTCTATTTATGTTTGTAGTAACTAATAACTAATAAGGTATTATAGTAACTGGCTGATAGATTTATAAATTATATTACAGTGACTGGTGAATGGTGAGTGATGACTAGTAACTATTTGATAGTTTGTATATTATCAAAATTAGTGAGTTGGTAAAAAAATATATTAAATATATATTTAAATATAAAATAATATTAAGAAATAATAAGAAATAACTAATTAGTAAATACTTAATAGTTAGTACTTTAGTAGTTAATATTACAAATTATAATTATTTATAATCAAGTATAGAATCCTCTAGATTTATCCACTAAAGACTTTAAGTTAGGTATGGTATATATAATATGTA
>NW_021780114.1:0-751 GCF_005508785.2 Acyrthosiphon pisum | reverse complement strand
TACAAGTCCCAAACATTAGATTGAAAATAGTATAATGATAATATAGGCAGTAGTTGAATATTGTTGAATTTATTAAAGTACAATACTTTTTTTCATAACGAGGTGTATTTGTAATACATAGGGTACAAGCTTACTTGAAAGTTCTATCACGTAATAGCTGAAAATACAAATCAACACTTCCAAAAGCACGGAAGTCAAATATTATTATTTTTAAGTAAAATACATTTGACGTTCTTACCCTTTTCCTTTTTTGCGGTGTTTTACCGGCGTTTATTTCCTTGTCAATTTTTACCTAGATTCATGCAGAGTGACGGCCCAAGAAAGGGAAGGGTACATTTTAGCCAAAAAAGTGACGCACTCAGTTTTCGACAAAATCAATTTTGGTGTCCCCCCCCTATTTGCGCCTATACAGTAATATTTGTCTCAAATTATCGGGACAAGAGTATATCCATAGTATAATATGATTTAAGTGGACCATCATAGACATAAATTATAATCTTGAATCATATATTAATAATTTATTCTGTTTTATGTTCTTTATTCACAATAATAATATTATAGACTATAGAGTAAAAGTCAAGAACGGCATATAAGACGACCATTACCTGCTTATAAGTTATAATGTATTAAGTATTTGAGTAATATGCCGTTATGCACATAGGCCTTTTAATAATAGACGGCAATGCCGTCTTTAACCTTTTGTAAGGCCTTGGGCAGTGGTATAATGGGGCTCCTTCGATTTGGACAGAAC
>NW_021780113.1:0-986 GCF_005508785.2 Acyrthosiphon pisum | reverse complement strand
TAATAAAAAAAAATAATTAATATAAAATGGAATATAAAATTAAATAAATATTAAAATACTTGTGCTCATGTCCCTCAGAGATGTGTTAAATGTGTCACTTTTATTCATACTTCTCCACGATATTTCAATAAGATACCTGTTATAGTAATTATATTATTATATATACCTAGGTTTTATTATTATATTATAATATTTATTATTTAGTATTATACTTTGGAAGTAAATCTTATTTACTAAATATTTGTGATTTAATTATATTTTTTAAAATGAAAAATAATTAGATATCTATCAGTTGATAAACAAATAAAAAATGAACAATATTACATTAAAAAAAATTTTTAATGAGCTATAAATGTTTTATTTAACTAGATCTTTAATAATTTAATATTAATTATATTAAGTATTATTTATTATTTTTTATTTTTTAAGGTACAAAATAATTTATTATTTTATTTCGTAGGTTAGGTAAAGTTATTAAATAAATATATTTATTATAATATATAATTTTATTACAATTTTAATTTTAATTTTGTGATATTGGATAGTATAAAATACTAGTGTAGTATAATCATAATTCAGTACAATTATTGATCTATATTTTAGTGCTTCAAATGACTCTCAAGGATACAAAGCTAGTCAAGATTATGGACAATATTTTGAAACTAATTATTGGCATCGATACTCAATGTGGAGTCAACCTCAAAGTCAGAAATGTGTGCTTAAGCCAGAACCAACGATTCAAACTCCAGCTGTTAAAACTAATGGCAATTTGACTCTAGTTGGTAAGTAATAAAGTCTAAGAGAAATATACCTGAATACCTACATTTTAACCTTAAAAATAGTTTTGTTTAAAAACTTAAGTACAATATTCATATTTTTTATTATTTTTTTGTATATATTTAAAATTTTTCAGATTACAAAAAGTCAATTAACATAGATGCATTAAATAAAGACTTGGTCTCACAAGATTACAATTTATGGGATGC
>NW_021780112.1:0-1239 GCF_005508785.2 Acyrthosiphon pisum | reverse complement strand
TAAACAGCTCAAAAAGATTCAAATTATTTTCAAAATTTTATCGTATATAGAAAATGCTAATATAAACATTCAGTGAAATTTTCAAGTTTCTACAGTCATTGGTTTTTTAATTACAACAAAATAATAAAATCGTTACGTAAGAAATCGAGTAAATACCAAATGTTGTAAAAATATGAATTTCAAACGCTCATAAAAATTTAATTTGAGTTTCTTATAGATATTTTTTTTTTGATAAAGGTAGATTATCCTATAAGGAATCTTGTATTACATTTTAAAATCTTAGATTTAAAAAGAAAAATTTTTACGAATTCTTAACTCAAAATAATTTGCTAATTTTCGTGATTTTTCCATATTTTTTCAATTTTTGAACTTTAAATGCTTATAAAAAAAAACTGTGATTAAGGATTTTTAACATTTTTCATCTGCCTTTGAAACAATATACGTGGAGCCTTCTATTAAATTTTCAAGCTTTTTTAATCAACAAATAAAATTTTATTGATATTTTTAGAAAAAAAACTAAAAAAAATGAAAACTGACAATGTCCGTAAAGAGCTCAAAATAAGTCAAAATATTTTTAAAATGTTATGGTGTATAGAAAATGCTAATATAAACATTCAGTCAAAATGTCATGTATCTACGGTATTTTTTTTTAAAGTTACACCAAAAACCAAATTCAATTTTGTGAAATACGATTTTGCGTAAAAATTCCCGTTTTTCCTTAATTTTTCTTTGGTTTTTCTTGGCGCTTTTGAAAATTACTGGGAATCTTAAATTTCGAACAAGATACTGAAGTTGAAAATCGTAGCATTATTTCGACTACTTATCGCGTACACAGACACAAAAAAAAATTTAAAAAAAAATAATAAAAAAAAAAAACACACATCATTGTAAAATCAATACATTCATCGTTCCACTCAGAATCTAAAATAGTAAGACATAATAACAGTATTAAAAATAGTAAGACAACAAAAACAAATAATATGGTGAAACAAAAATAAAGGGCCCAGGCACGAAATTGTCACAAATTATATAAATTGTAAGGCACTTGTTTCAGGACCATGGGTGTACTCACAGGGGTGGGCATGAGGTCAACCCCAACACCATTTGCATTTAAAAATTCCTGATAACATCGCTGTTTAGGACAAAACAAAGAAGGATAAAATTAACACTCCTAATGATACATATTAACACTATTTTGAAGTAGAAACAACAACAAAATTAGTTCATCATACTCTATTT
>NW_021780111.1:0-814 GCF_005508785.2 Acyrthosiphon pisum | reverse complement strand
TTTTTTTTAAAGTTACAACCACAAACCCAAAATCGATTTTGTTAAAAATCGATTTTGCGTAAAAATTCCCGTTTTTCATAATTTTTCTTTTGTTTTTCCCGGCGCTTTTGAAAACCACTGGGAAATTTAAATTTTGACCTCCCCAATACACCAACGATATTCATTTTCTGATCGAACAAGATACTGAAGTTGAAAATCGTAGCATTATTTCGACTACTTATCGTGTACACAGACACAAAAAAAATAAAAAAAAAATAAAAAAATAAAAAAACACACATCATTGTAAAATCAATACATTCATCGTTCCACTCAGAATCTAAAAGAGTTATTGCATAGTTTTTTTTAAATACTTAAAATATTATTTATTGTACCTACCTATAATATTATATACGTGTATTCGAATAAGATTTAATTTATATTATCGTTACACACTTACATGTCATAGAAACACGTACATTTTGCATAGATATATTAAATACTCAGATTTTCGATTAAAATACAACATCATTACACCCATAAAAAATTATTTCGAAGACACAATTTAAATAATATGATGACTTATCAATGGAATTTTCCAATTAATTTGTTAAATGTAAAACATGTATTTAATAGAAATGTTATTGAAAGTCTGATCATAAATAATTTATTGCACTCAAGAGGATGTCAACGCAATATAGTAAATTTGCGTTTATATTCAGCATAACCAATTCTGTGTTAATATAGATTAAATATAAAATTAAATAGACAAGCTGTAGGTATACCTACACGCTCCAGGAATAAAATTATACAGGAAATCTAATAGGCCTAATTTAAA
>NW_021780110.1:0-829 GCF_005508785.2 Acyrthosiphon pisum | reverse complement strand
TCTGTTTTTAAAAAGGTGGGTAAGTGCATGTCGCTCTGCTGTACAGTAGGTTAGAAGTGGGTCACTGTATAATGGACAGTATTAAATTTGAATTCAATGATATAATATCACTGTATAAGAAAAACAATTATGAGCGGAGACGGTATATCAGTCTATGTATTAGACATATAATATATACTTATCTATGGTATTAAAAAAAAAATTGACCTATAATAGGTACCTATAATAAATTCCAAATTAATCATATCATAATATCTATTAGGTACTTATAAGTTATAACGCATTATACATCAACAAAAAACCGTGGTAAAATCATAGATATATAATAGTATACTTTAGAAGTTTCAAGTACCCACGAATAATATTATACAATCACAACAAAATAACTAAAATAGTTATCCTAGGTTTTTAATATGTAATTTCGTCCAAATTTGTACTTAAAATGACTATAAAAATAAACTGTGTAAATGTATTTTTTAAGATTTTTTGGTAACAGAATTAATTACTTACGTGGAATCTTGTTTTAAATTTTTAATTCTTAGATACAAAAATTGAACATTTTATAAATTTTTAACTACAAAATAATTTTTCAAATTAAGATTTGATAAATTTTGTCAAAATTTGATCTTTAAATGCTTATAAAAAAAAATTGTGCATATGTATTTTTAATATTTTTCAACTGATATTGTAACAATATATCAGGAGCTTTGTATTAAATTTATACACGTTTTGGCCCAACAGATAAAACTTTATTGATATTTATAGAAAAAAAAACTAAAAAAATTTAAAACTGAAAATGTCCGTAAACAGCTCAAAAAGAGTCAAAATA
>NW_021780109.1:0-960 GCF_005508785.2 Acyrthosiphon pisum | reverse complement strand
TTATTTGAAATAGTCCGTGCTATATATATCTGTATGGTATATTTTAATCCGTAGGTACCTAACATATTATTATATTAATATAATCTTGTATTACTCGAGGGATGGAAATATTTCTCGTCATAATGACGTTTGGTATACGGGCGATACGCCGATACGCCACAACAAACACAACACAGTCTACTAGGATACTACTAAGATTTATAATAAATGGTCTTAGGTTACAGTGTGTGTAACACAGAACACTACATTTACGTATAATTACGTATGGTGTGTTAGAGGCGTTTCTTATATTATTATTGCTAATAATAATATATTAATCGATATTGAGTCGTCAATTGTATGTTTATTACGACTTACGGGTGTTAATTAATCGATTTTAATCATGTTTTCAATCTTTAATTTTAAAAACAAAATTAAACAAAATACATCAACACAAAAAAATAATTTGGACGAGACTACCGAAACTCACAGTGGTGAATAAAAAGCAAAGAAAATATGTAATCATGAACAGAACGATGGATATAATGATGACGATGAAAACATTCAGCTAAAAAATAATGTTTAAAACATATAAATAAATATAATATATTATTATTAACAAAAAAATTAAAAATTAAATAAAAAAAATTAATTTTAAGTGACTCTTTGTTCTGGGACTCTGGGTCCACATCAAGTACCTATGACTTTTTTTTTGTTTCTGTTTTTAAAAACAATTTGTACTGTAGACCCAGAAATTCAGAACTATGGTTTTTGTTTTGTCTTAGTGGTTAATAAAAGCAAACATATAGGCAAATAGTGATGTTAGGTCGGATAGGTCCCATCGAGTCACAAAAAAAAGGTGGAGCTTAAGCACCCCTTACTTCAAATGTCTAGTTGCGCCAATGGTAAGGTCCTAAGAAAACTAACAAATAACTAAAATATAATATGTATTAACATTTAACAATAGGTTTAATTAAATCC
>NW_021780108.1:0-2536 GCF_005508785.2 Acyrthosiphon pisum | reverse complement strand
GGTATAGGACATAGGTGATTCGTTTGATCATAGAGAGGAATATTTCAATCAAAACTTTAGTTTATTAGTTATAACGATATAGAGTTTCAGTCTGAAGAAGTGATTTGCAAGACAACGCACTCGTATTCGATATAGTTTTTACTTTTAAGTTTATAAAAATATAGGCATTTTAAGCGTTATTGTGTTAGAATAAATATATGACGTATATGCATGGGTACCTGTATTATATTACAAAAAATAACCGAAAATCTCATCTTGTATTAAGACTGAATTTATTACTGTCAAGTTTCGAAATAAAAACGGTAACGAAGGTCGAAAAGAATTTTAAAAATATCGAAAAAATATCGAAAATCATTAAATTTGATACGTGATCGGCCGTCATTAAAAACAACCGAAGTTATTATCTATCGTAGTTTTATAGTATATACCATAAACCTACGTATGTCATATATATCATTTTATTATACTGCAACATATAATGGCTACTCATCGGAGGTACTCATCGTAAGTATATATGTGAAGTGCACAGGGTCAGCTAGTACTATATATTTATGTATGTACGTATATATATATATGTATATATATATATATGTATTAGACATTTAAACCCCCGTCGCGTCGTCAGGTACCTAAATATAATAAATATGGGTAGTAACTAATAACAATATTTGCGCACACCCTCGCTAGCTACTCCCGTGGATTTTTCGTATAGGTAGCCCAAAAAAACTAATAACAACAAAACGGTTACAATAATAAAATCGGACAACACAATTAAGTGCTCAATAAATTATATTATATATATATATACAGGGTGATCCATTTAACGTAAGACACTTTATCGTTTAACCATCTACTTTTCGTATAATAAGTGTCTTATAACGTTAAATGGATCACTATGTATACATATATATGTATAAACATGTAGGTACGTTTAATCAGGACCCAAAATATCTCCGATTTGGTCTGTTGTGGAAAAGTGCATATTCAGATATTGTGCAGGACAAATAACTCATAGACTTATATAGACTATACTATTGGTAGACTATACATTTAAGAATACACATTTTATGTAATTTAGGATATATGGCATTAAAGTTTATAAACTTGTTCATTTTTAATTGAATTGATTAGTAATTTATTAGTCCTTATTGATTCTAATAAAATATACGTACTATACGTCATGTGTTATAGCATGTGTACCTACCCAACTACTATAGGTAGGTACTATATAGTCTAGAATGTTAGTTAAAAATGTTAATAGTATAAAAATGAGAAACTAACAGTCCTGTAAAGTATTTAAGTAAAAGTATTTGAGTAAAAGTATTCAAATACTTTTTTAAGTATTGAATAACTTTTTAAATACTTTCAGCATGAAGTATTTTGAATGGTATTTTAAATACTTTTTTTTGTATTAAATACTTTTTGGTATTGAATACTTTGGTTTTTTATTTCGAACATTTTATTTTTATTCGAAATAGGTAATTGGTTGGAAAAATATTATTGTCAACTACAATAATGGAATAATAATTTTATTTAATATTCTGTATTTCTGTGTTAGCCGAACCCCAAAGGTTTGTGAAAACCAGATTTCTAAAAAAAGTTATTGAATATTGAATAACAATATTCCCTTTAAAACTATTAGATAACTATTAGATAGATTACCTACTACCTATGTGTTTATATAACGATAATTAGAAACCCACTTTAAAAACCAAAAGTATTTGAAAAGTATTCCAAATACTTTTTCAAAGTATTTGAATAGTATTTGAAATACTTTACAATTAAATTATTTGACTAGTATCTTAAATACTTAAAAAAAAATGTATTTGAGTATTTACTCAAGTACTTTTTAAAAGTATTCTTTACAGGACTGGAAACTAATTCTAGTGAACTCATTTTAATTAATAATACATTTTTATTCTTTACAAGCTACGTAAGTAAGATGAATGGGCAAACATTTTTTATTTAAAAAACTGTTGTATGAGTACCTACCTACCTAGTGTTGTATCAGTACCTACCTACCTATTTAGTATTTCATACCTATTATATTTTTTTAATTAAATTTTCCTATTGTATCTTAATATGAACTCTGAAGCATAATGAACATCCAACATAAAGTTCAAGTTTGTTAACAATTTAAAATATGAAAAACATTTAAAATTATATGGTATGTAAATTCTAAAACATATAAAAATAATTTCGTCCGTATATAAATTTGAAACTTTCGTATATTTATAATGAACTGATGGTTTGTTCTAAAGGCTGGATATCTATATGTAGGTATAAATAATATAATTGCACAGCAGTGCGCTAAAATAACAATGAACTTTTACATGTCATTTCGTCGAAGTCTTTGTATAAACCATAATATTAAGAATATCATATTATACAAAAATAATAACAGAATATACCATAGGTAGGTTAGGTATATTGTTGTGAATTACCTCGAGTCTTGTCGCCGGTGTCCAGAATAGGAAGAAGAACGAGAGCGGCGGCCGTGGCAGCCCGGCGTAAAGTTCGGTTTTTCGGTGAAGGG
>NW_021780107.1:3333-4366 GCF_005508785.2 Acyrthosiphon pisum | reverse complement strand
ACATAGGCTCGATTATGTGGTATATAAATTATTAAAATACTATGTAATAGGTACTTGATTTATTACAGATTTTAGGTGAGTTATTTATATAAATTTAGTGTAGCATACAAATACTGCTACATATTCTAAATAATACAATAGGTATTAATAAGAAATTTATGTATTTAATTAAAGTCTGAAAACTAAATTGCATAATGATATGACCGTATACTATTTGACATAACTTAAGTAGGTAGGTTTGGGTATTATATGAAATTAACTATTTATTAAATAATAAATTAACACTTGATTATTATCTTACATGGGCTGGTGGATTATATGGAATGGTTCTTTTACACTTGAATAGACAATAGTAATATAACTAATCTACTTAATATAGTAGTACCTACATAATATATTACAGTTGGTTGAGGGATTCAAATTTGGTAAATAAAAATGTTATGGAGGATAATATATTACTGTTTTTAGGTGAGTCACATTTGGTTAGGTTAAAATACTGCTACATATTCTTAAGACTGGCAATTACATTGTAATAATGATATGACTGTATACTGTTTGATATATAGGTTTAATTATGAGAGAATTATATGAAATAAAATATTTAATAAATAATAAATTTGATACATTTTATTATTTTACATGGGTTGGATTATATGGAATGGTTCTTTTAAACTTGAATATAACTAAGCTACACGTATACTATGTAGTACCTAATATATTACAGTTTTTAGGTGAGGTAATGTATAGGTAATGATGGTAATAATACATTTGATGGAGGATTCAAATACTGCTGCAGATACCATATAATACAATATTAATGAACTTATATTACATATACTACATATATTTCAGTAAAGTCTGGTAGTTAAAGTGTATAATGATATGATGTTTGATGTTACTTATGTAGGTAGATTTATGGAGTGTATTACAATATATTATTATTAATATATACTATAGGTAGGTTTAATCATGAACAATAAATTGACAATTGATAAATAATAATATTTCATTGACATCCACAGCCATTGCTTTA
>NW_021780107.1:0-1367 GCF_005508785.2 Acyrthosiphon pisum | reverse complement strand
TTATACTACGAACATAAAGTGTATACTAAATAAGTTTTATTACATTTCGAGCACTTTTCGCTGTAGGCGTATTGTCCGTTCGGGAATCGACTTTCACCCGAAATGACTGATAGCTAGACACTCAAACTCAGAATCCGAATTTTCGATTTCAACATACACACTCAAGAACCGGACATACACGCCCGGTGCATGGTCTGCAATCCGACGTAGTCGGATTGCCTACCTGACTAGCTACTTACATACGAGCGACTTACACTCCTACTGCATCCGATCCGCCGCAGACGAATTGTCCGTTCGGGAATCGACTTTCACCCGAGATGACTAATTGCTAGACACTCACACTCAGAATCCGAATTTCCGATTTCAACATACACACTCAAGAACCGGACATACACGCCCGGTGCATGGTCTGCGATCCGACGTAGTCGGATTGCCTACCTGACTAGCTACTTGCATACGAGCGACTTACACTCCCACTGCATCCGATCCGCCGCAAGCGGATTGTCCGTTCGGGAATCGACTTTCTCCCGAGAAGACTGATAGCTAGACACTCAAACTCAGAATATGAATTTCTGATTTCAACACATACGAGATCCGGACATACACGCTCGGGGGTCTGCGATCCGACGTAGTCCGATTGCCTACGTGACTAGCTACTTGCATACGATCGACTTACACTCCCACTGCATCCGATCCGCCGCAAGCGGATTGTCCGTTCGGGAATCGACTTTCTCCCGAGAAGACTGATAGCTAGACATTCAAACTCAGAATCCGAATTTCTGATTTCAACATACACATACGAGATCCGGACATACACGCTCGGGGGTCTGCGATCCGACGTAGTCGGATTGCCTACGTGACTAGCTACTTGCATACGATCGACCTACACTCCCAATGCTTCCTTTCGGGAATCGACTTTCACCCGAAATGACTGATAGCTAGACATTCAAACTCAGAATCCGAATTTCCGATTTTAACATACACACTCAAGAACCGGACATACACGCCCGGTGCATGGTCTGCGATCCGACGTAGTCGGATTGCCTACCTGACTAGCTACTTGCATACGAGCGACTTACACTCCCACTGCATCCGATCTGCCGCAGACGAATTATCCGTTCGGGAATCGACTTTAACCCAAGATGACTGATAGCTAGACACTCACACTCAGAATCCGAATTTCCGATTTCAACGCATACGAGAACCGGACATACACGCCCGGGGGGTCTGCGATCCGACGTAGTCGGATTGCCTACCTGACTAGCTACTTCCATACGAGCGACCTACACTCCCAATGCTTCCGGTCGGGAATCGATTTTCACCCGAGATGACTGATAGCTAGACACTCAAACTCAGAATCCGAATTT
>NW_021780106.1:0-844 GCF_005508785.2 Acyrthosiphon pisum | reverse complement strand
CCCCGGCCGAGTCGCAATGCCACCGATTCCGCAGCTGCACCGAGATTATAGTCTTCGTCGTTAGCTCGCTCCGAGCTATACAGGTCAACGTCATCGCCGGCACAACAGTCGTCTTCAGCACCTGCAGCACCATCAAGCAGCGCACGACATCGCGCACAAGCCTCTCGTCGCCAACCGTCGTCGCTCTCGCAGCCGTCGTGGCCTGGCTTCGCCCGCTGCCATGGTCGTCTTGGCGTCTCGAGCGAACGCGCCCGCAACTCTCGTCCGTCTCGCAGGACAGCCCGTGAGAACGTTGTAGAGGTGACCCGTGGCCATATACCAGTTACCAATATCATCAGCACCACCAACTCGCCATCACGTACCCTCCACATCGTTTCGTCTTGTCCAATGCCTTTTTTTTCATTTAAACTATTATTTCTTGTTTTTTGTTACTTTTTTTGTATCACATAATATATCTCATTTTTCGGCGTTCAAAATTTTAAAGCACTGAGCATTCATTATCTATCTTTCATGACATTGTTTAATACAATTATTTCTTCTATACACAGTAAAATGTTGTTCCTTATTTTTCGTATTAAAAAGTACGATATTATTTGTTTCAACAGAATAATATCCCCACTGAACATGATCGTGTTCGCGTGGAACCCACAAAGAATATTAAACAACAATTTTTTTGTTACGTACTGAATCTCAATGAAATAGATTGAAGGTATTGGCCTCGTGAGAGCATATAAGTTTCGAAATGATTTTTGAATGAAAATAAAATTTGTATTAAAGCATCATACGATTTTCGTTCAACATATATAAAGAATATAGTGATGTTATTAATTCGGACTTCCCACGA
>NW_021780105.1:0-949 GCF_005508785.2 Acyrthosiphon pisum | reverse complement strand
CGGAGTGAGGAAGCTATTATTTTCACAATGGTGTTTATTTTTTTATTTTTTTTATCTTTTTATATCCTGTATACAAAGTTTTCTTCCAGAAGGAGTGTTTCGATTTCAACATATAGTACCTTATCTTTTAGCAAATGGATCAAAATCGTACTTTAGAGAGGTCATTTTTCGATTTTCTTAATAGTTATCTAATGCCACTGGAAAAACAACGGGAAAATTACGAAAAAACGCTAAAAATGGGATTTTAATTTCTAACGCTTTGTTTATCACCATAGAAACGAATAAAAAATCGTAATATTTTTATATTAATTCAAATTATATGATAAAATAAATAATAACAAAATATAAAATATCCAGACTGACAAACCGTCTCCGCTCAGAATTGTTTTTCTTATACAATGATATTATATCATTGAATTCAAGTCTAATACAACCATTATACAATTGCCCACTTGTAATCTACTTTACAGCAGAGCGACATCCACTTACCTGCTTTTTTTTATTTTTATTATTTATTATAGCCTTTAAATTGAATTAAATATTATAATATTAAACATTTTTATTCGTCACTACGGTGATAAACAAAGCGTTAAATATGAAACGTTGAAACCGAAGCCTCCTTCTTATAGAAATTTTGTATACAGGATAAAAAAAAAATAAAAAAAAACACCATTGTAAAACCACTAGATCCCTAACCCCACTTAGAATCTAAAATGGGACACCGCCTTGCTCTAAATTAGATGTCGAGTGGGTCAATTAAATATAATATGTGTTAATTTTGGTTTCAATTTGATACTTCACAATATCGATTAACGTCTACAAATTACAGTTATCAGCTAACACGAGCAGTTATACAGCACTGTACTGTGCATATTATGTAAAGAACAAAATATTATGTACCTCTCTAAAGTACCATCTTGATCAAATTTGATAAAAGATAAGGTACTAT
>NW_021780104.1:0-827 GCF_005508785.2 Acyrthosiphon pisum | reverse complement strand
TTGTATTAAATTTATACACTTTTTGGCCCAACAGATAAAACTTTATTGATATTTATAGAAAAAAAAACTAAAAAAATTTAAAACTGAAAATGTCCGTAAACAGCTCAAAAAGAGTCAAAATATTTTCAAAATTGTATGGTGTATAGGAAATGCTAATATAAACATTCAGTAAAATTTTCATGTATCTGCAGTTATTCGTTTTTGAATTACAACAAAATAAGGAAATCGCTACATGAGAAATCGAGTGAATATCCATTGTTGTAAAAATTTGAATTTCAAACGATCATAAAAATTTAATTTGACTTCCTTATAGATATTTTTTGTTTGATAAAGGTAGACAATCTTATAAGGAATCTTGTATTACATTTTCATATCTTAGATTTAAAAAGAAAAATTTTTATGAATTTCTAACTCGAAATAATTTGCAAATTTTCGTGATTTTTCCATATTTTGTCATTTTTTGAACTTTAAATGTTTATAAAAAAAAACTGTGACTAACGATTTTTAATATTTTTCATCTGCCTTTGAAAAAATATACTAGGAGCCTTCTATTAAATTTTCAAGCTTTTTTATCCAACAAATAAAATTTTATTGTTATTTTTAGAAAAAAAACTAAAAAAAAATGGAAAATGAAAATGTCCGTAAAGAGCTCAAAATAAATCAAAATATTTTGAAAATGTTATGGTGTATAGAAAATGCTAAGATAAACATTCAGTCAAAATTTCATATATCTACTGTCATTTGTTTTAAAGTTACACCAAAAACCAAAATCGATTTTCTCGAAAACAGATTTTGCGTAAAATTTCCCGTTTTCCTTAATTTTCTTT
>NW_021780103.1:0-1032 GCF_005508785.2 Acyrthosiphon pisum | reverse complement strand
TTTTAATATGTAATTTCGTCCAAATTTGTACTTAAAATTACTATAAAAATAAACCATGTAAATGTATTTTTTAGATTTTTTGGTAACAGAATTAATTACTTACGTGGAATCTTGTTTTAAATTTTCAATTCTTAGATACAAAAATTGAACATTTTATAAATTTTTAACTACAAAATAATTTTTCAAATTAAAATTTGATAAATTTTGTCAAAATTTGATCTTTAAATGCTTATAAAAAAAAATTGTGCCTATGTATTTTTAATATTTTTCAACTGATATTGTAACAATATATCAGGAGCTTTGTATTAAATTTATACACTTTTTGGCCCAACAGATAAAACTTTATTGATATTTATAGAAAAAAAAACGAAAAAAATTGAAAACTGAAAATGTCCGTAAACAGCTCAAAGAGAGTCAAAATATTTTCAAAATTTTATGGTGTATAGGAAATGCTAATATAAACATTCAGTAAAATTTTCATGTATCTGCAGTTATTCGTTTTTGAATTACAACAAAATAAGGAAATCGCTACATGAGAAATCGAGTGAATATCCAATGTTGTAAAAATTTGAATTTCAAACGATCATAAAAATTTAATTTGACTTTCTTATAGATATTTTTTGTTTGATAAAGGTAGATAATCTTATATAGAATCTTGTATTACATTTTCATATCTTAGATTTAAAAAGAAAAATTTTTATGAATTTCTAACTCGAAATAATTTGCAAATTTTCGTGATTTTTCCATATTTTGTCATTTTTTGAACTTTAAATGCTTATAAAAAAAAACTGTGACTAACGATTTTTAATATTTCTCATCTGCCTTTGAAACAATGTACTAGAAGCCTTTTATTAAATTTTCAAGCTTTTTTATCCAACAAAAAACATTTTATTGATATTTTTAGAAATAAAACTAAAACAAAATGGAAAATGAAAATGTCCGTAAAGAGCTCAAAATAATATTTTGAAAATGTTATGGTGTATAGAAGATGCTAAGATAAACATTCAGTCAAAATTTCATGTATCTACGGTT
>NW_021780102.1:0-771 GCF_005508785.2 Acyrthosiphon pisum | reverse complement strand
CAAGAGAGTATCCACCAACATCAACTCAGACGTATATGTATATGAATCATTTTAACATTCGGTATGACCACACGATTAATTATCCATTATTACATACTAAATGCAATTAGTTTCTTCTTTTGATTTATCTATCTAACTACTCCCGTACCATACAACCCTTGTGACTATTGTCGTGAAATAGCTTGCTATTAAAATTTAGTTATTATTAGATCATAATTACGTTAATCTATTTAGAATATATAAGCATAATTTTAAGTGCTCCTTAACTTAAATTACATTCGGTTAGCCGTTGACTGTGTACGATTGCTGCGAGTGTAGGGATTTCAATGAGCAAAACATAGTTTATAAGGTTATCATAAGTATTATATAATTACGTTAATATATTTAGAATACATAAGCATAATTTTAAGTGCTCCTTAACTTAAATTACATTCGGTTAGCCGTTGACTGTGTACGATTGATGCGAGTGTAGGGATTTATATGAGCAAAACCTAGTTTATAAGATTATCATAAGTAGTACATAATTACATTAATTTATTTAGAATATTTAAGCGTAATTTTAAGTGCTCCATAACTTAAATTACATTCGGTTAGCCGTCGACTGTGTACGATTGCCGTGAATGTAGGGACTTTCAAGAGCATACGATAATAGTCACAATCACAATAGTTAAAATACGGGTTTTTATTACGAGGCTCCAGGAAGGAGCGTTACACACATAATATATTGTAAGCCCTGCGAATCAAAATACATATATGTCGCCGTGATACCGA
>NW_021780101.1:0-813 GCF_005508785.2 Acyrthosiphon pisum | reverse complement strand
TCGCCTTATTAATTCATATCTGAACACTGGTGAAAATGTTTCATGGTAATCTATACCGTACTTCTGTGAACAACCTTTAATGACCAATCTGGCCGTAAATTTATCTATATTATCGTCAGTTTTATATTTGGTTTTGAATACCCATGCATGACGTAATGCAACCTTGCCATGAGGCAAATTAACTAGTGACCAAGTGTTGTTTACGTGTAATGACGTTATTTCATCGTGCATAGCGTCCTCCCATTTGTTTTTATGTGGGCCACTGATTCGTTGTCATGATTTAGTGGCTGGTCGCAATTGGCGATGAACGGCGACATATTATACCTGATTGGTGCCTATAATGTGTTCCGATCCCGCAATACCATACCACTCATTTTGTCAACCATCGTCGATTCGACCTTGACCGGATCGTCCTTGATCTGAGTCGGTGTATCTGTGAATTCTAATTTATCTAAAATTAAATTCTCAAATGTATTGCTTTCGTTTTAGAATATGATGTCCCTAGACAACGAAATTGTCTTTGTTTTCGAATAATACACATGATAACCTTTCGTGTTATTCGAATAGCCAAAAAATATACCTTTTTCACTCTTTGGATCCCACTTCTTACGTTTTTTTTTTGGTATGTGTGTGTATACGACAGTACCAAAAACTCGTAAATATTTTATATCTGGCATTACCTTGTAATATAACTCGTATGGTGAGCAATTCTTAACCGAACTAGTACCTGTCCGAATTAGCGTGTAAACAGCCTCTGCCTAAAGTGAGACATCACAGCTTTTTGCACAAATCATTGTCCTCGCTGATTCGACG
>NW_021780100.1:0-1535 GCF_005508785.2 Acyrthosiphon pisum | reverse complement strand
GGCATGCAGCAGGACACGGTATTAGTGTATTACACCAGATGAGGAAAGACCGCTAGACACTCAAAGTCACAGTTTTCGGATGCATGCCTCATCGTGT
This sequence comes from Acyrthosiphon pisum, assembly GCF_005508785.2. NCBI lineage: Eukaryota > Metazoa > Arthropoda > Insecta > Hemiptera > Aphididae > Acyrthosiphon > Acyrthosiphon pisum. Next base: position 1,438 of record NW_021780100.1, on the reverse strand, counting down.
TACCAGACCGTTGCACGTCGTCCGCTATCCGACGAAGTCGGATTGCTACCTGGAAGACTACGCCCAAAGTCGAGCCGGGTGACTGACTTCCTAGACACTAAAAAATTGGGGCAGCTATGTGACTTAATTTCTTTTTGAATTTCCGGTGAAACGATTTTCACTTGACCAACACGACTATATTCGCGACGTCGCTCCCTTATCTCCCTCCTACCGTTATCACTTTTCGTGTTTTCGCGCGGATTTTATCATTATAATATATATTATTGACTAGAAACTTTATTTCCTTCCTTCACTTATACAGTTATACAGGATTTTTTTTAGTGTGCAGTAAGACACATTTTGTGCAGTGAGAAAAGTAATTCTGCAGTGAAAATTGTTACTTTGTGCAGTGCAAAAAAAGAATTTCAGGATCATATATTTTATTGTTGTATATTATAAAACAATAATTAAGTAAACTTCAAAAATAAAAAAAAAATAAAATGTTTCTATTAAAATTGAAAATTGTTTATATTATTCAATATTATACTGTATTTTTTTTTAAATTTTTTTTTAAATCAAAAAAAATATCTACCACCTTTAAGCACATGCCTGTGGATAATATGAAAAATTTAATTATAAATAAGAAAAACGGATAAGAATTGAATAATCAATCTATACAATTAGAATACTTATAGGTTATAACTAATAATATTAAATTCTAACAGTTAAATATAATTTCTTATTATTAATTCAAGTATTAAAAATAACCAAATCTGAATTTTTTATTCATTTCTATAGTACCTAATACCATTCCCTTCTGTATAGAATATGGTCCTTTTTATATTTACTGGCATTGAGTTGTAGTTTTTTGGACCTAGATAATCTATGAATTTTTGACCAAACGTTTTTCTAGAATACTCCATTCTGACATCAAATGCCCTATTTTTCTTTTAATAATCCTTTTCATATCCAGAAAGGATTTAAAGTTTTTAATTATATATACAATAGTTATTTTTTTATAAACAGACTCAAATGGTAAGTGGTAACACATCTAATAACTTAAAGTTTTTTTTAGTTGAACTAATTAAAGTAGTTTTACTTAATCATATCCTAAACATTTTTCTTTGTAAAAGTTGTAGTGGTCTACCGCATTTTAATTCAGTCTATTATATTTTTCAAAAATTAAAAAGAAATTAGGAACCTACCTAGCCAATTGATTGTTTTCATTTTTATAAACAAATTATTATTACAAATTACCTATTTCAAGTAAATATTACTTAGTAAGTATTATTACTTATATTTACAAACAAAATTATAAAATTATTATTTACAAATGTAAAATAAAAATAATGCATTAATATAAAAGTATTTATTTGTGTATCGAGTGTATAGAGTCAGGATTTATATGTTTTTAAATATCGTTTTTGAATTTCTGAGTACCCATATTATGCTAGTCTTA
>NW_021780099.1:0-941 GCF_005508785.2 Acyrthosiphon pisum | reverse complement strand
GTATTTTATTTTTTAAGTCCGAAACAGAATATTTTGTGGAGACGTGGAGTTACCTATATAAGTATGTAAAGTTTTTATGAACGTATAGTGGTACAATGCAATATTCCACAAAATATTGGTCCACTACTCTACTCGTCTAAACTTTAAATACTCATATCTATAAAAAAAAATGTGGACAAGTGGATGTCACTCTGCTGTACAGTAGGTTACAAGTGGGTCACTGTATAATGGATGGTATAAAATTTGAATTCATTGATATAATATCATTGTATAAGAAAATCGATTCTGAGGGGAGATGGTATGTCAGTCTAGACGTATAAGACATATTATATACTTATATCTATGGTATTAAAAAAAAAATTGACATCAAACCGTGATACTATCATAGATATATAATAGTACCTATACTTGAAAAGTTTCAAGTACCCACGAATAATATTATACAATCACAACAAAACAACTAAAATAGTTATTCTAGGTTTTTTAATATGTAATTTCGTCCAAGTTTCAACATAAAATGACTATACAAATAAACTGTGTTTATGTATATTTTAGATTTTTTGGTAACAGAATTAACTACTTACGTGAAATCTTGTTTTAAATTTTCAATCCTTAGATATAAAAGTTGAACATTTTATAAATTTTTAACTAGAAAATAATTATTCAATTTTAAATTTGATACATTTTGTCAAAGTTTGTATAAAAAAAAATTGTGCCTATGTATTTTTAATATTTTTCAACTGCTATTGTAACAATATATCAGAAGCCTTGTATTAAGCTTTTACACTTTTTGGCCCAAAAGATAAAACTTTATTGATATTTATAGAAAAAAAAATATGAAATTGTCCGTAAACAGCTCAAAACAAGTTAAAATATTTTTAAAATTGTATCAAGATAAGAATTTATAAAATAAACATTCAGTGAAATTTTCATGTATCTAC
>NW_021780098.1:0-848 GCF_005508785.2 Acyrthosiphon pisum | reverse complement strand
CCCAAAACCAAAGCACAAAAGAGAAGAAATGAGTAGAACTCTTCGAATCATAACATGGAACGCTAACGGCCTTGTACAACGTAAACAAGAACTTGAACATCTTATGAACAACGAAAAAATTGACATAGCTTTAATTTCAGAAACCCACTTCACATCCTGGACCACTCTAAAATTACATGGCTATCGAATATATACAACAGAACATCCTAGCAATCGCGCACATGGAGGAACTGCAATAATAATAAAAGAATCAATTAAACATTATGAACTTGATAAACATCCTCAAGAACATTTACAGGCAACTAGTGTCCATATTAATGACGGCAACAACGATTTAACCATCTCTGCTATATATTGTCCACCAAGACATAAAGTAGATGACAAAAAATTTATTGAATTTTTCCAGACACTCGGTAGCAGATTCATTGCTGGAGATTATAATGCCAAACACACCTTTTGGGGATCAAGATTGATTACCACCAAAGGGCGGGAATTGTTCAAATCAGCAAATACAATTAAAGCACAATTTATTTCAACTAGAAAACCGACATATTGGCCTACTGACCCAAATAAACTACCTGATCTTATTGATTTCTACGTAGTGAAAGGAATTTCATCAAACTATACGGAAGTTGAAGGATTAATAGAACTGACGTCGGATCACATTCCTGTGCTTCTCTCACTAAGCTCAGAAGTGATAATGAAACAAAAAAAAATGTCTATAACAAACAAAAAAACAAATTGGGACTTATTCAGAAATACGCTCGAAGAAAACATAATACTTTCAACTCGACTAAAAACAATAGCAGACATTAATACTGCAGTTAAAAAAATAACCGACGAGATTG
>NW_021780097.1:0-642 GCF_005508785.2 Acyrthosiphon pisum | reverse complement strand
GGACCCGTAAAAACCAAAATACTTATGGGGGGGCCAACTTCACGCAGCCCCCCCACATGGCCCCACGGACTTCAAACCGGTATCAAAATTTTGCAATTTTTATGCAACTAATTGCATGTCTCGGGAAAAAATTTGCAATCCTTCGTGGGACCCGTAAAAACCAAAATACTTATGGGGGGGCCAACTTCACGCAGCCCCCCACATGGCCCCACGGACTTCAAACCGGTATCAAAATTTTGCAATTTTTATGCAACTAATTGCATGTCTCGGGAAAAAATTTGCAATCCTTCGTGGGACCCGTAAAAACCAAAATACTTATGGGGAGGGGCAACTTCATGTAAGCCCTTCCCTCACTTGATGCCATGGTCCCTTAGACTTCGAATTAGAGTGGATTGATCGGTTTCAAAGAAAAATAATACGATTTTTCCATTATATATATTTTTTTATATTTACATATTTTTTATTAGGTACTGTGTTTATTTGCAGTGTAATTTTTATAGTTGTCGATTTAAAAAAATATTTTTTTTATTTAGTATAGAGCTATAAAAAGTAAATTTAAAATACTTTGAATAATCAATTCAAATATATAAAACGATCCTGTTAAAAATACTAGTATTATCATACATTATATGGTTAAGTTGT
>NW_021780095.1:0-780 GCF_005508785.2 Acyrthosiphon pisum | reverse complement strand
TAATATGTAAAAACAATAGTTTAATTAATTAATTAATATAAAATTAAAGAGTATTTAATAATGTTATTGTGCTTTTAAACAGTGAAAATGGCACTGAAAGTAAGGAAGTATTGGACGAATTGGCTGTAAAAAAAAGACGTCCACCTTTTAATATTGTGAGGTTAAAGTTTTGAAATTTTAGTGTTTTTTTTTCTTTTAATATATCTATAATATTATATAAGTATACAAAATAAATTAAACTCATACGAAAAAATTCTCAGTAAATTTAAGTGTTAGATTGATTTTATTTTATTCAGTAAAATTATTTATACTTTATTCCTGTCATAATTTTATTATAATTAAAAATGTAAGTAGCAATCCTATCATTTTTTTACAAAAAAATGTCCACTTATATTAGGTATTAAGATGTATTATAATCAGGTATGAATTAGTGATGAAACTATGTTAGTATTTGTCATTAAATAATTGTGGTGAACAGGAGTCAGGACACCCCCCAAAAAAAAACCCAAAATACGCCACTGGTTAGGTAGGTACTTAATTTATTGGTAAGTACCTACATAATATATTATTTTCTGATTTTAAGCATTGCTTTTAGAAGATAAATAATCTCTTTGTTTATTATATAATACTTATATTTATCTAATAACAATGGATAAATAAAAAAAAATAATAAACAAAAAAAATGACCCAAAATCAAATAGAAAAAGGTGGGTAAGTGGATTTCGCTCTGCTGTACAGTAGGTTACAAGTGGGTCACTGTATAATGGATGGTATTAAATT
>NW_021780094.1:0-702 GCF_005508785.2 Acyrthosiphon pisum | reverse complement strand
ATGATTATGATAATTATAATATATGTGGATTGTACTTTGTATCTTTGGTAAAAATAATTGACATATGTAACAAGAAATATGTTGTGGATTGTACTACATATTCTTGAAATTAGTAATGTATCTAAATTATATAATTGTAACCAAACATGTGTAAACATAAAAATGTAATAATTGATAAATGTAAACTTTTAGGAAGGTGCTCGAAGTGACGGAGAATTAAAGTGAGTTAATTTTTCTCGGTTAGGCGATAAAAATGAACTTTTTAGGGGGGAGGTGTAACCGATAGTAACCGTTTACTCACAACGCATAAATATCATTATATATGAATAGTTAAAAGTAGGAATAAGCAAGTAGGTAGTCGACCTCCTTAAACGATTTTGGCAATAGTCAAGTGTTTATTCACGATCAATATTAAAACGCAAATCACGAATCAATTGTCAGGATAAGGGGATTGCTAAAATCACGAGTAGATATACGTATATATGTATATGTACGCATTTATGGACCAGGATGTGGTAACCGATAAGAATTTAGTAAATTCACAAAAGAGATGACGCACTGCACGACAAATAAACTAGCTGTCAGAACATTATGGCAAATACTCAGATTAGATAGGAATATTGCAAATGCGTAGGTTGAGTCGATGGTCACACGGACCACATCCGGTAGAGACAAGATAGCGAAACGATAGGCAGGGGGAGC
>NW_021780093.1:0-811 GCF_005508785.2 Acyrthosiphon pisum | reverse complement strand
AATACACAATGATTTTGTTAAGTTCGGTTTCAAAATTACTACTTTAAAAAGTAGTGAACCCAGCAACTTAACCTAAACAGCGCTAACAAAAGTGAGTAAAAAAAATGAATTATGACAAGAATTGTAATTATTATCATAGTTTTCTATATTTTATTGACAACAAAAATTATTTTTATAAATATTACGTATTCATTTATACATTTTAGTATTTTATACAACTTATATATTTTTTAATATTTCTTTATAAGTATAACATAAAGACTTATATGTAATTATTATCATTATTTATTTGTAACCTACTACTATATTTAAAAATAACTAACAAAAATAATTGTTTCTACATAAAGGCAGGGACTGGAACCTGTTGGGTGTTTCGGTTAAGGTTCCGGTTCTGGTTATTAAATTCATTTGTTTAAGGGTTCCGATTTTGTTTTGGTTTTCTAAAAAAATATAAGGGTTCTAGAACCGGTTAATATCGGTTATGAAAAATACCGGTTAATTTCGGTTATTTTCGGTTAATTTTGATTTCTGATTATTAAAGATTTATTAAAAAAATAGTCTGAAATAATTTATTTATTCACGTTTAAATTGTAATTATTTCATAAAAATAGAAGTTATTATGAAAAGTTAGAAAAACATTAAAACATTAAAACACAATACCAACATCTCCATTGCTGACTGCCGCCGTGCTAGGTCATATAAAATGGATTTTCTTATCTACTATTTTAGATTCTGAGCGGAGCGAGGAAGCTATTGTTTTTATAATGGTGTATTATTTTTTATTTTATATCCTGTTCCTGTATACAAAATT
>NW_021780092.1:14519-15931 GCF_005508785.2 Acyrthosiphon pisum | reverse complement strand
ATTTTTATTAAAGTTGTATTGTTTATTTTTGTCTATATGGATTATTAAAAAATATATTATTAAAAAATCTATATTAAATAAAAAAATATTAATAAAAATGTATATTTGATAAGAAACCTGTACCTATTCAATAAAAAATCTTGATTGAATAAAACAAAACTTAACAAAAAAAGCAGGTAAGTGGATGTCGCTCTGCTGTACAGTAGATTACAAGTGGGTCATTGTATAATGGTTTTATTAGACTGAATTCAATGATATAATATCATTGTATAAGAAAAACGATTCTGAGCTGAGACGGTTTGTCAGTCTAGATATTTTATATTTTGTTATTATTTATTTTATCATGTAAGTTGAATTAATATTAAAATATTATAATTTATTCGTTTCTATAGTGATAAATAAAACGTTAGAAATTAAAATCCTATTTTTAGCGTTTTTTCGTAATTTTCCGGTGGTTTTTCCCGTGGCATTAAATAACTATTGAGAAAATCGAAAAATGACCTGTCTAAAGTACCATCTTGATTCAATTTGCTAAAAGATAAGGTATTATATGTTGAAATCTAAACACTCCTTCTGGAAGAAATTTTGTATACAGGATATAAAAAGAAAAAGAAAAGTAAAAAAAAAAAAAAAAATAAACACCATTGTAAAAATAATAGCTTCCTCGCTACGCTCAGAATCTAAAATACCTAAACATTAATAAAAAAAATAATACTAAAATTTATATTTAATAAAAAATCTTTATTGTATAAAAAAAATCCATATTACAACAATAAAACAAAAAAAAAATCATATTAATAAATCTATATTTCATAAAAATATCTGTATTAAATTTTTGATAAAAAATCATTATTTAATCTACGTTTGTAAAAAACTGAGTTTAATATAAATCTATACTTGATAAAACATATAATATTCAAAAAAAAATCAGTACATATACTATATTGATATATATATATAAATATATTAAATCTATATGTATATGATAAAAAAATCTATAAAATCAATATTAAATCTACAACTATTGATAAATCTATATTTAATAAGAAAATCTGTATTGAATCAATTTTTGATGAAAAATCAATAATAATTTTCTGTTTGTTAAAATTCTGTGTTTAATAAATAATCTATGCCTGATAAAAAAATCTGTATTAAATCAATTTTTTATAAAAAATTAATATTAAATTTACATTTATTAAAAATTTGTGTTTAATTAAAAATATATGGGTACTTGATAAATTAATATCATCGTAGTTATTAAAAACCCCAGTTTTGATGTTTTCAATTTTATTTCCAACCAATGATCTAATAATTAAATAATTTATTATATAGATAATGTATAGGCAATAATATTATATAAATAAACATATAACTACAATCTTATTTGTTAATTAATATTCTTACAATGTCTG
>NW_021780092.1:10720-12993 GCF_005508785.2 Acyrthosiphon pisum | reverse complement strand
TCATTTGAAAGTTATAGTATCATTTTGCAAATAATTTGTAAATTTTTGCAAATTGGTTTTCAGAATTTGCAAATAAATTCCCTTTCCACTATAAAAAATATAAGACAGGGGGGGGGGGCAACTTAACGCAGCCCCCCTTTTAAGCTACGAATTTCAAAATGATACCAATAGTTTGCAAATAATTTGCAAATCGGTTTTCACAATTTGCAAACAATTTCCCAGTCCGGTATAAAATAAATAAGACTCATAAAAATATAAAAAGGATTAAAGAAGTCCATTTTAAAGTAAAATACAAATAAATAATATAGGTCCCATATAGCATAGTATTATCAAATACATATTTTGTTGCGCCGTGCCTCACCTACTTTTTACATCGCGATTTGCAGCGACGACTTGCGGTGTGTTATGGACGGGAGAAGGTGACCCAATGAGTTTATATTAACGGAGACAGACCAATGGCACTTACAATAGTACTGAGCGCCCTTATTACTTAAACATAATACAGTTGTCTTCGCGATTACTATAGTAAGTAACGCGACCATAAATTATACAAAACAAAATACAATAATATAATATAATAGGTATATGAATCAAAACCTGACGACTACAATGTCGTAACGATACAGGGCATGGCGAGGATAACCAGACGTCAGCGACGGCAACTCTTTGGTCCGGTGCTGGAACGGCGAAAGCCCTTAAATTGCATCCACAGCCACAACGATCACGAGTAGCGAGAATATGGCCAAATAATCCTATCCGACTATCTCAGGTGGCACGTATCTCGGCATTTTCAATAAACGCGACGCGTCGACCGACCCGCGGGACGACGACTTAATAAAAACGCGTCGGCCGTAAACGTAGTCTAAGGGGCACGCAAGGTAATCGGTGGCGAACAGACACGACGTGCGTCAGGTTCAACCACCCGGAAAAGACAGAGACGCCGTCGGCACGGCTGTCAGCGAGCAGCCACAGCATGCAAGCTCACGCTGTACACAACAGAGGGGGTTAGGCCGCCTTGAGCACTTCCCATACTGTCGGAGGCTCGTCGGCATACGATGAGAGCCAGCGGGGAGTTTAAAAATGCGTCCGTGCTCGAAAATATTTTGTATTTGAATTAAATATTTTAAAAAAAACATTTTCAATTGAAATTTATTGCTATAATTTAAGGTTAAAACGCCTATTTTTTGGGTCAAATATGTGAGGAACATCTTCAGGATTAATAATATTAGCTAAGTCCCTTCAATATGAAGTAACCATAGATTTTAAATCTAGTCATAGAATTACTAAGCAATGTTTTTACTCGCTATAATAATAGAAAATGTTTTCAATTTTCACATAATATGGACATATAAAACAGTAAACTCTTATACAGGGGACTAAACAGATTTCCGGGGGCTTCATAGAATTCTGAGGGGGCTTAGTCCCCACCATTCTACGCCTATGGTTATGCCTTGTTCTACACTATTTTTTTCTTCAAGATAAAAATTACATCTCTGGTCATGTGGGACACAGAAATCATCAATCTCGTTATTCAGCTACTTGGAGATAGGTGTTGTGAGATATATTTCTATGTAATTCTAAACTTTCTAAGTTCACTAACTTTAAAATGATTTCGTTACTAGTGTGAAGGGATCTTAGAATATTACATTTAACATCAACATTTAAAAGCTAACAATAATCCTTTAAATCTATATTAAATCCCTATTTATAAAATATAAAATGTAAGTTACACTCGGCTATACAATACGATCACATGAAATAAGTGTTTAATACTTACAGTGTAGCCAGTTTTATAAGTCCCTTAAACATTTCCAAATCGAGCTTATGGATATTGTTGTGATCCGAGGTTAAGGTCCAAGGTTATTACGTATTCATTTATACATTTTAGTATTTTATTCAACTTCTATATTTATTAATATTTTTTTATATGCATAACATAAAGACTTATATGTGATTATTATCATTATTTCTTTGGACCATCCCGAACACCAAACCAACGTCCTTACGGACGCCGGCCGGTCAATTCTTTTGTGCGCCCCCGATCTGCCAAAATATCATAAGTTTTGTAAAAAATATTTTAGTTATTATTGCATTTTGATTTTTTATTATCAAAAACATACATTTTGCAAAAAACAATATTTTAATTATTATTGCATTTCGATTTTCTGATATTTTTCATATTTTTTTCTTTGTGATCTTTTATTGGTATAAAATGAGGAGGACCAGGAATGGTACATATATACTACTGATACTTACCAGAATTTTTCTATTTA
>NW_021780092.1:8111-9717 GCF_005508785.2 Acyrthosiphon pisum | reverse complement strand
CAAAATAAAATTGGTGTTATTTTAATAAGAGTGATCTAAATCGGGGACAATTTTCATCAGATTTCAAAAAGCTTATTCCAATACATATATGCATTTGCATATAAATCCGGTCCCTAATCATAACACAGTAACGTATTTGAGCAGTCTTCAGTAGTGGGGGAAACGGGGTGAATTATTTTTTTAATTTAATTAATTTGATTTAGATTAAAATTAGTATAATTTAATTTTTAAAAGTTAGCAACTATTGTAGTACAACAATATAGTTCACATTTAAATACAATTTAATAGGCGTTAAATAACAAAACCGGAAAATGCCCAACTTGCAAACACAAAAATTCCACTGACGTTAACACGATTATTGATAAATTAGATTTCGCAATACTCGGGCAAAGTGAATTACTAAGTACGTTTTAAAACTTGCCACCCAGCGCGGCGTTTTAACGAAGGGTATTATCTTCCGTATAGACGACTTACAGAAATTCGGCATACGGAGGTATGCGGTAGGGAATCCGATCCAGTTCCTTGGAACTGCAGTAGACAGAAGCTTCATAACACCAGCATTTGTCCAGGCACCTGGCAGTGACCGATGGAAACGACGACAAGGAGAACATCAACAGCAAAAGTAGTAGCACCATAGTCCTCCGTAAAACAGCGGCGGCGGCGGCAGCGGCGTCTTGATACATCGACCGATTCATCGCTCGGACTGGCTGAATGTAGCACATTTAGCACACTACACAATCGCACTTGCCGCTTTGCCGCTGAGTATCGTAATAAAAACTATAGGTACAATACCGAACGGGTTCGGCTCGAGCGCATTCTGTGTTTTTAACGTGTTTTTTTTTTTTGACATATTTTTTTTTTAATATGCATAAATTACATTTTATAATTGTTTTCACACTAAAAATAATATTTTATATAAAATTATAGGTATACCTACGTTAATATAATAGAAATATTATTATTTATTTTTTTATTTTTTTTATTATGGTTAAGGCTTCAACTACTAAGCTCATTTGCCTATGGTACTGTGGGGAATGGTACTGTAAATTTGTTTACTAGTGTGTGTTTGTTTTTGGCAGAATTTTAGATTTGGTCACCCTTAGGTATCTGCTATGCCCGGTAGGGAGATCTGCCATGGCTTCTCTCTCCTGACAGATGTCTGCCCGGAAAGAAGTGCCACCTCTCTTTCAACTCGGTTGAAATGTTAGATTACTCGACGGAACAAGGAAATGGACGATTATTCTCAACCCGTGTAAATATGTATCACAGCAAAAATACTTCGTCATGCTCCGTGTAAAAAACTGCAAAGTAAAAAAAAAACGCATCTTTAACCACCAACAGATGTGATATCATAAATAAATTCCAAGTAAATTTAATTAAAGTACACGTACCTATTTTGTTTCAATAATTTATTTGGCGGGAAAATTTTTTGAATTATGTATTTTAAATGAACATGAACTTATAATGCATTTTGTTTATTTTGTTCACGTAATTTCGTGTGCCATGTCATATAAAGTATATAATATTTATCGCCAAGTAAAAAAAGGTGGGTAAGTGGATGTCGCTCTGCTGTACAGTAGGTTAGAAGTGGGTCACTGTATAATGG
>NW_021780092.1:5024-6010 GCF_005508785.2 Acyrthosiphon pisum | reverse complement strand
TCGATTAATTTAAATAGACAACGATACGAATATTATGCACGTTTTCCTATTAGGATAATGTACGACTTATAATCAATAATGTAATGTATGATAAAAACACCAATTTATATATTATACTTTAAGTCAGAATTGGAATATGACAATCTATACTAACACTTTCTTGATGTAGCACCAGAAACTGTCATTGAGTATTATAATAAAAACTACCATTGACATCCACTTGCCACATTTTAGATTCTTAGTGGAACGATGAATGTATTGATTTTACAATGATGTGTTGTTTTTTTTTGTCTGTGAACACGATAAGTATTCGAAATACTTGATTTTCAACTTCAGTATTTTGCTTGATTGGAAAGTGAATATTGTTGGTGCATTGGGAGGTCATAATTTAACACACTAATTATTTGCACTTATTTGCACACTAACTAAATTACGGTCCGGTGTTGCCCGAAAAATTGTGATGTCCGTGAGATTTGCTTGTGATTATCAAGCAGTGATAATGATATGATAGTTAGTAGTAAGTATAATATTATGTAAGAAAGCTTTTTGTATTGAGATAAAAATGCAATTGTAATGTAATGTAATTGTTAGGGAGAAGTTTTTTTCAGTTATTTTATGGGCCGGTCAAAAATACGCGGTGCATCCGAATTGCATGCCAAAAAAATAAATATAAATCGGGTCGTCCGAATTGCATGCCGTCTCTTGAAGGGGTCTGTCTGAATTGCATGCCATCTCTTAGAGGGGTATATCCGAATAAATAACTTACTTTTCAACTGGAGGATCGTGATTTTGTTACATTACAATAAAACTATATAAATATTGTAGAAGGTGACACTGTGAATAAGAATCATGAAATAAAACTATTTTTTTTTTTCATCGACAACAAAGGCCATTAGTTAAATAAACTATTGTAGTTTAGGGTAATCAAGTGAGTGTATTTTAATAATATTATTTTTAAATTTGGTGGTTTTTTTTGACATTTCGGA
>NW_021780092.1:1798-3190 GCF_005508785.2 Acyrthosiphon pisum | reverse complement strand
AACAGTGCCGAAAAACCGGGTGTGCAGAGCGTGCCGCGCACACGGGCCCCAAGGCTTACATACATTTGGGGGGCCCCGGGCCCAATCTGGAGCAGACACTAAAATTGTCTAAAAACGCAAAACTTAATAGTTACTCACAATCTTTTTTTTTTTAAAGTTAAAACATTAGTGTAGTTGTAGGTATACTAATATTACTTATTAAATTAAGTATGTTAAAATAGAATGGTAAGTTTTAGTATATTATAAAATCAAATGGTACTAGATAGAATCACGTATGTGGTGTGTACTATGTTAGAAAAAGGTGGGTATCAAGATGTATTCAAGTGTCGACGTTTCATACTTTCTTAGTAGGTACTATTAATTTTTCCATAAGATCTATTTTTATCGCGTCTATGGGTTGTTGTTTGTCGAATTGTCAGGAGAACAACTGACTGATACTCGAAAACGACGAGGGTTGTCGAGTGACGACGTGCCATAAAAGTAATGTTATTACTTATCAGTGTTTATTTATAAACTATTAAAATGTCGTGTTATACCAAGAATAATATCGAAACAATATTATATAATACATAGGTACAATAAAAATTAATTTAGGAACGGGCCCAAAAAGAATATCGCACACGGGCCACTTATTATGTACACTGCTCCCAAAAGTTTGTCTATTTCAATTAGGTACATTTGATACCAGTAATTAGAACTCGAAGATGAGCATATTTTTGCGTTATAAAAAGACAAAACCAAACAAATTGTAAAACCAATTCATCGCTTCATTCAGAACTAAAAACTACGAAAATGATTGGATAACAATGAGAGACCGGGTACGATTGTAATATCGTACTAGGTATATTATCCTTTATTCACCTCATTGACCATGACAAATATAAATAGCTTAAAAAATATGCCACCTGTAATACTATGTATAATTGTCAAAATTTACAATATCTCTATATGCATGGATAAACTCATAAGCCATTTATTTTACGAACAAATTAACAAAATAACAAATTTTTTTATGACAACAAAAAATGAAACATTATTAGTATATATACTATGCTACTAGATATTTTTCATCAGCAAGGAAAACTGAGGAATCTTACATGTTTTTGGGTATAGAGTAGTGGAAAAATAATATAAACATTTTGTTGATAATTCAATTTATTAATTTTAGATTCTGAGTGGAACGATGAATGTATTGATTTTACAATGATGTGTGTCTTTTTTTTTGTGTCTGTCATCACTTTTTAGGACAGTAAAAATGCTTGGATTTTCTTCAACAGTACCTTTTCTGATAGGAAAAAGAATCTAGTTGGTACTTTTGGGGTCAAAAGTAAAATTTTTCCAATAGTTTTCAAAAGCGCCGTGAAAAACAAAAGAAAAATTAAGGAAAAACTG
>NW_021780092.1:0-1698 GCF_005508785.2 Acyrthosiphon pisum | reverse complement strand
CGACCCGATTTATATTATTTTTTGGAATGCAAATTCGGATGCACCGCGTATTTTTGACCGGCCCATAAAATAACTGAAAAAAAACTTCTCCCTAACAATTACATTACATTACAATTGCATTTTTATCTCAATACAAAAAGCTTTCTTACATAATATTATACTTACTACTAACTATCATATTATTATCACTGCTTGATAATCACAAGCAAATCTCACGGACATCACAATTTTTCGGGCAACACCGGACCGTAATTTAGTTAGTGTGCAAATAAAATACAATCGTTAGGCTTTATTGAGGGAAACAAAAAATATAATTTTTACAAAATTGAAAACACTATATATAATAATGCAAAATTATCTATGTTTAATTAGTTTCTATGTTCAGATAATTATTAAACTGTGTAATCTGTTTTATAACAATAACTAGCTCTCTGAGCGTCGCTGGGGGAGACCCCCAAACCCCTGGGTTGCAGGCGAGGAGTTTTAACCGATGTCGGAAGCAGCAGTGGTCTTTTGGTCTGGTCGTCGGTCTTGAGCCGGTTGGTGTGTGATAAGGAGGCCTGGTGATAGTGTTAGGACCACCAAGGTTCGACGTGGTAGCCCGGGTAAGCAACAACGTTCGTCGACAACGTTCTTTATTGCCACCGAAAACGCGACATTACGTGAAAAAAAATTTTAAAAATATCGGGCATCGATGCAAATCATTTAGCCAACGTATTATTTTGGGTGTCTAGCAGGTCAGTCACCTCGAATGACGTTCGCCGCGGTAATTCACGATTCCGCATATACTTTTTCATTCACAAGATTCCGCACAAAACCAATTTGCGATGTTGCCGATTGTATTTTAAAAATTATTTTAGACATAAAAATGGTTGATATCAGTATTACATATAATATGTCATATGTAGGTACATAAAATTGTGTTTATGTTCCCCAAATACTAGTTTATCTGAATAGTCTGCAGTGTATTACATATGTTTTATCTGGAGTCATTAGTTACCTGTTCGATACCCGTTCGTACGTATATTGTGATCGCATTATTGCGTTTTACTGTTGACTTATAAATTGTGTGTGTGTTTATAATTTAAAATGAATAAATCCGAAATTCGTATTATTATGTCAGAGAGAAATAAGGAACTGGCTGTTGTTAATGGCTATAAACATCGATTTGTCGGTGTTCGCAAACGAGATCAACTTTTAAAGTGGCGTTGCTCTTCTGACAAAAATTGCACAGCGTTTATTTTTTCAAATTCAGAAAAAAATATAGTTCTTAACTCAAAAGGTGAACATCATCATCCGGCTGACACTCCTAATAAAATAGAAAAACAAGTACTCAGAGAAAATTGTAAGCGACGAGCAGAGGAGTCAGTTTCTACTGAAAATGTGCGGAATCAAGTGGGAAAAAAGGTATATTGTGCGGAATCGTGTGCTACCCGATAAAATAAACATTTAGTGAAATTTCTATGTATCTACGGTTATTGGTTTTTGAATTACAACAAAATAAGGGAAATCGCTACATGAGAAATGGAGTGAATATCCAATGTTGTAAAAAATTTGAATTTCAAACGATCATAAACATTTAATTTGACTTTCTTATAGATATTTTTTTGTTTGATAAGGTAGACAAACTTATATGGGATATATCTAACCTAACTTAACATATAGTATGAGCTTTGTATTAAATTTTCATCATTTTTT
>NW_021780091.1:0-814 GCF_005508785.2 Acyrthosiphon pisum | reverse complement strand
CAGTATATATATATATATATATATATATAAAAACATGATTTAACAAATGGTGTCGTACGAACCAGTTTCACAATTGCAAATAACTTCGATTTTACAATATTTACTTAATACTTTTTGCACAAATTGATTTCCTTTCATTAATAATACATATAAACATTTTGGTGAGAAGCGAGTATGTTCTATGAAACAATTATCGTCGATTTCAAAACTATGCAGAATTATTCCACACCAATGACATTGAACTGCATCGTCGAGATTGATATAATAAAATCCACATTCGGCTAATTTGTACTTATTTTGACCGGTGTTCGATGGAAACGACTTAAAAGTTCGTAACCTAGATACAAATGTAGAGAATTCTGGATACGCTGGTGTTGAATTGAATCGTATTTGGTCGACCAATGACTGGACATCGTTTGTGCATTTTTGGAAATTCATTTTTAAAAAATTAAAGAATAACTTGGAAAAAAACAATTTAATGAGATGATGAGAGAATTGATGAACGAAACACGACTTGACCGGACAGCTAATCGATAATGACTGAGTATAATAAAAAAAATAATCAACTTTGGAAATTAAAAAAAAATAATTGTAAATTTGTTTATCAAATTTAGATAAAAAAACAGTGTAACCAACATGAGTAGAAATGAAATACTGTAAATATTTTTACGAGGTAGAATTTTGTAGACAATCAGTGTGAAATGTGTTACACGGTAAAATAAAAGTCTCCAAGGGGGACATTCCCCCTTGGAAAAAAAAAATTACCGTGGAAAAGCTGGCTGTGAACATACAAATATATACTACTGAAGTAATG
>NW_021780090.1:0-6410 GCF_005508785.2 Acyrthosiphon pisum | reverse complement strand
TCTGCTTTTTACGTGCAACCGGCCGATGTGACCGATGATCGCCGTACGCACATTTGATGGACACGTGGTTATTCTCATCTCGTTGCATATTGAATTACAATCAGAATAAAAAAATAATAATAATAAAAATGGTAGTAGTAGGTACCAACGTCGAATCTATTATATATATATAAATACATGTACCTATGTGTATATGATATATAATGTATATGGTTCCATAACCGCCGAAGGAAACTCGTTTTGTGACGGCGACGAAAAAAAAAATAAAACAACAATTATATCAAATAACAAACGAAGTACGAACCTCGTCGTAATTGACGTACCCTGCGTAGGTACCTACCATATTATTACATACTTTCACGCGAAATTTGACTCTCTAGGTACGTACTCAGTTTAATGGGTAATTATAATCAGTACAATGTAAAATTAGTTCTATGATTGGAAAACGGGATAGGAGGCTAGAAAAAATATTAATCTCGTCATTCATGAGTATTGTAGACACTATAGCCACTAGACACTATCGTTTAATATTTTATAGTAAGGCAGTTTCACCATATCCATATACAAACATTTACATCTATAAATATATTGTTATTATAATTATATAATTGACTAATGATGGAATTATTATTTGTCAACACGTAGTCATAATTATTATTGAAAACTCCAAAGACAAAAAAAAGGAAACCGTGAGAAGAAAAAAAATAGATACACGACGCGAAGAGGTGATAATAAACGAAACGTCTGGCCGAGTCCAGATGACAAAAAAAAAAACACAATAAATACGCACGTGGAAGCTTATAATCCCTTTGGTTGACGAATTTTATGAGATCCCACTTTTGAACTAGGTACTTACCATCAATATGGAAGATGTGAAAACACTGACAATCAAACAATGCTATCCACACATCCCTGCGAAAACTCTGAGGCAGCGCCCTTTATTTCATTCGTCAAACACTCACGTGTAATATGCTTAGGTACATGAAGAGCAAACAAATTTTGATATTGCATATATATATATATATGATATAACATATACGAAATTTGTAACAACATATACAATCAACTTTGTAACTTTGTTAATTATTGATGTCTTTGAATGGTTGAAATTCACAAATTTATAAGATTTGTAGGTACTGTTAATTAATTGTAAAAATACAAAAAACATATATACACAATAAACGTATAAATTATAATGTGTAAATATTAAATATACTTATGTACTTATTTTTTAATTACTATAATTATATTTATATTAATCATAGATTGCATGATATCCTCGTCAATTCACAATTATTTACGTTTACACAGAAAATTAATAGTAATATACGATCAACACTATTCACCATTGCATTGTTGTCTTTATTTGAATGTGTAAAATAGATTTACATATTAAATAGACAAAGTGCACCGTTATTAACTACCTTAATTACCTAATTTAACATAATTTAACATTGCTTGTTAATTGTTAAAAATTGTTACCAGAAAAAAGACCATATAATACTTAATAGATATACATAAATAAATATGAAATTATTATTATTGTTTATAATTTGTTACCCAATGATAATTATTATTATGATTTAATCAGCTAACCCTGTTAAATCTACATTTGTATTCATTATGTATATGTTTTTATTATTATTATTATTGATCTAAGCTTGGCAACTATAGTCATTAACTGTTTTGAAAGGGTATGGTTGAATTGGAAAACGTGTGTACATAGCAAGGCTTTGTCACTAAAAACCCGGGTGGTTCACCCATCAAGGAACTAGAGACACCGACCGGTGCTTGCACTCAAAACACGTTTTGTGACTGAATGCAACTACCACGCCACACCAAGCCAATAATTTCATTTTTATGATTAATATTTGAAAATAATAAATAGCTAAAATATAAAATAAGCATAATAAAAGTTTTTTTTTTTATTTTAACGCATTTTCTTATTGCCACTACATACATTGGTAGGTACTTTAGTACTTAGATATTGTTTTGCTACATAATTAACGAATAATGATACATAAATTATAACTCATAACATTTTTACATTATTTGTACATAATTTATATGAGATTATGAGAATGAGAAAAAAAATAATTGTTACTGTATTTTATAAATATTATAATTTATAACACGTTTAGTTGTGTAACATTAATCAGTACTATTACAATTAAAAAGCAAACCTTAGCGTACCTAAATATTATATTATATTATATTATTAATGTACCTATATCTATTTTCAAAGAAAAAAAAATTTTTCGAAGGTTAAACTAATATCAACATTCAACCTATTATTATTATTTAAACAAAGTCGGCTTACTTTGTCTACGCACTACAACAATAATTAGATTATAATACACATACACCATTCGTTACTGTTAAACATGAGGTTTCAATGTGATTCATTTCCGGTTTAAATAATTCATGTGGTTTCATTCCCTGTATAATAATTTATATTTCGTATGAATATAGAAGATATATATAGTTAGGTACCTATATTTGCTATACGCTGAAGGCACTTCGAAGTCACAACTTGTTTGATATATGATTATATTATTTCAAAATGAGTGAAAGATTTTCTGGGAACAAACGATCTTCGTTAATCGTTGCAATAAGGGTGGTACATATGATAAAATGTTATTTATTATTTGTATAAGCTTTTTTTAAGCTTTTTTTAACCCAAAAATAACCAAATTCTTAAAAGATTTTCTTTATTTCATTTCTTTACATAGTTTTGAAGTTTTTGTACTTCTTATTCTACTATTCTCGATTTCAAAAGCGGTATACTATAAATTCTAAGAATCTGAAGAAAAATCATCGTAGTCGTTTCAACAGAATCCGCAGTTTGTCAACAAAAGCAGAACAACGTTAGAAATGAAAAAAAACCAAACACTCGACTAATACCTATATATATGACTTTATTGTGTTAAAGTTAAGAGTTGGTTAGCTAAAACGCTCGCATATATACAATGAAATGTGAATATTATAAAAAAAATAACATGAAAAAGGAATGGACAATAATGGTATCTATATATAATCGTCACGTCGCTCCGCTTAAAATCACAACCAATGTCAGAACTAAATATATTGTATAGGTTAGGTATGTATCAACTTTAGAATAGTTGTTGCAAATTAGATATTTTGGTACATTTATTTCATAACATTTACTTTGGAAATTTTTATAATATAAATTGGTTAGTTAAAAAAACGATTAAAATTATGTGGCATTCGGATTTTTATATTCTCAAGTGCAAACAATGTAGACACTGCATAATATTATTATAAAAATCAATAGGGAAAAAAAACAATTTACGGTTATTTCCATTACATAAAGCTACACGGTCACGAAAATCGAGCGGACAGGCTAAATAAGTAACACAAGGTGTTCGTATATAATATGATGTATATAATAATATAATCACGGTGGCCGATTTTTTTCCATCAATTGCACCATCGCCGCACGTCGTCTGCAGCAGGTCAATATATACACGAAACGCGTATAGTATTATAATATGATATAGAGGCGATGAGCTTTACCCATTCATAAAAATATGACAAGAAGACTTTGAAAGTCGACGCGTGATCGGGTATACACCTATTATACTAAAGTAAGTCTGTCTGTAACATATAGGTTCATGACGTGCTGCATTTGATTATGCAACATTTTTCGGACCGATTACTGATTGGCCTGTAGTCCAAGTTATATTATAGCAACTTAGTCGCAGTCGGCTAAATTCGTTATTTAATACATCAACTGAGTAAAATGGATCTAAACCAATTTTTCCATTATACAAATAATCGGTATTTCGTATAACTACTGTAGGTAAATCTTGTCGATTTTAAGAACTTCAAAATTTTAGTAGGCTGAAACCGCACTACACCTATACCTTATATATAGCTTACAACAATTGCGTATACCTATACTTATATCTATAGTCTATATTCGATCAAAATTACTGAATATATTATTGCCACTGCGAAGTATTGAATACTGTCAAGTGCACTGTTCACCTGTGAATTATCCAACTAGGTAATAACTTAGACTGTTCGAAATTCAATATTTGGCCGATTGCAAAAAAAATGGGCCGCTTTGTTATAAGGCGTATATTAGCTGCGTCTGCGATTAAAGTCTGCGCACATCTATAATACGTATTCATTATTATTTATATTATAATTAAAGACCGGATTTATATTCTTTTAAAATACCCAAAATATAATGCTAATATTCTCTAAAAAACCTTCAAATATTCTCATTATATTCTCTCAAAAATTTATAAAATATGCAAAAATATGCAATAAACATCATTATATGCTTCAATATGCATTTTTAAAATTTTTTTTCAATATTATTTTGAAATGTTATTACAAAACAATATCTTTTTTGTTATGTGGTTCTATCCACTGTTTCAAAAGGTTTTTATAATTCACTGATTTTTTTAATTTGTCCATTTTAAAAATGACACTTAAATATGTAAGTACTTATATGACAACTATAGTGTAAAACAAAATTTTGGATATTTGAATATTTGATAAACGTATACGTTGATGTTTAGGGAACGGCACGGCAACTTATTATGATAAAGCGCTATAAGTTATAACCATAGCTTATACTTAGTATAAGGTCTATAGCTATAACACGCAAGGTTTATAGATAAACCTTGATAACACCGCGTGTTTTATTTTTATCAAATTGATAAGAAAAAAAGTAAATTGTAAATATTCAAAAAAAAAATTTTCTGGGTAGTCACCGTAATATTAAAATTAAAAATAAATAGAAATTTTTTCTCACAATTTACGAAATATTCCAAAATATGCTAAATGGGTTAAATATTCTCTAACCCATGAAATATTCTCAAATATGCAAAAAAAACTTTTTTCTACGCATTCAGAATTGAACAAATCGTCCACAGTTTTTACTCTCATAAGACTGCATAGACCCAGTAACGATATGTAAAAACATATAAATCCAGTCTTTAATTATAATATATGAACTCTGTGCGTTCGAATAAGCTTCTAAACTCTCGTCGGCCGGGTATCGTCGTCACCCGATGATGAGCCGATAATTGACGTAAAAAAAAATTATAATCGACAACCCACCGCGATAACCTTGTCAAACTCGACTCTGCAAATTTGTCCGTATACGCTGCGGTGCACTGCAACGCGCAACAACGGACCCCTGGCCGGGTTTTAATGTCGTTAATTATTACGTCTCTCTAACATAGTAATATCGTGTATGATATATTTTACGTAAAAACACACGTGCACCGGTCGTCATTAGTATGAGTGTGTGTTTGTCTGTATGTCTGTGTGTATGTGTGTGTTTGACGCAAACGTGGTTGTGGTATGTGCATTGAACGCGAAATAAAATGTGTGCGTACCGGGAACCCTGGAAAAAAGGGGTAAACCGCATCTGATGGTAATTAATCGTCAGCCGTCCGATGTCTTATACTATGTGTCCATATGATTGTATATATGATATATTAACATTGTGCGGTATTAAATTATTATAATACGATGTATATGTATAAATAGTATATGACGACTACAGCAGCCATCATTAAAATATAAAATTATAATACGACTGCATTTCTGCAGGCGAAAAAATACTGCCGGAGTACCATTGACCATAATAATATTAACGCATTATAAATTATAATATTATATATTTGAGATTTTTAATTATTGTACATTTATTATGACTAGGTGAGGGATCTTTTTTTTTTTTCAAAGTCATGATTTAAAATTTAAATACCAAGGATTCAGCCCCTCTAGTTACGCCGATGAGACTTAAATAAACATTATAATAATATGATATACAGTTTAGAATAAAAGCAATAGATAATTATTTTATAAAATAATACAATTCGATTTGTAGATCCATAAATATCGCTCTTACACTTTTTAATGATCCAATTGAAACTGCGCCGTCAATAGACATGATATAGAAACAACAGCCATTCATATCGGTGATACTATACGACCCTTAAAAAACACATGATTCCGTACAAAAATGAGTGAACCTTGTCAATATGTATATACCTACTATTAAGTATTTACTGTTTGTACACAATGTTTGTCTGAGAAAGTTTGTTCTTAATCAGTAAACCAGAATCGTATAATGGTATGGATTTTTCATGGGTCAGGATAGAGATTCCGCTAACGTCGCGTAAAGTTGTATTACATAATTTTAAAGTCGTGTTGTATAAGAAATATTACTATCAACATCAAAATTGTTTGTTTCGTCACAAGACACAAAGTATGAATATTGCTACGTGCTCTGATAAGTGATAACTATACATAATATAGTAGTTTAAAATATAGGTACTTACGATATAATATAAAATTCAATCTAAACTACGAGTAGACTTCTAATCATTATTCTATATGAAAGAACTACAATATCCGTAAAT
>NW_021780089.1:0-613 GCF_005508785.2 Acyrthosiphon pisum | reverse complement strand
ACCCATACATTTTTTTGTTTTATGGTTTTGCTAATGGCTTGCAAATTGTGAAACCAGTCTTGCAAATTGTTGCTAATTGACTGCTAAATGTTGACTTGAAAAAAATTTCAAATTTCAGAATGGGTGGGGTTGGGGACATGTACGTAACCGAATTCGTTTAGAGTTTCGACCGGACCCGCTAAAACGCATAGTGTGGCAGGCCGGCGGACCCTAAACGTTCTAGTCGGTTCTAAGCAATTATTATTGTTTTGTGGTTGAGTGATTGATAATTATATAGAATCATACTATCATAGCCATAAATATTAAATACGTCTATGTTTAGAATATAAATAACTAAGAATAATACAACATTATTAGGTAAAATATGTAGTAGGCACTGTATTATATTAAACGAGTCGAAACTCGAAAGACGAAAATACAGACTCGAAGTCAACAACAATTTAATAATAATTTGATTAAAATTTATGATAGTTAATTGATAATTCCCTCGTTCCATGGACATTATTCGAAATAATTTATATTCAATTATATACATTTTGAGTTTTTTACTATTTTAATTTAAAATAGATCAAGAATCCATTGTTTTTAAAATAAACGAGATATCATCGAAAAA
>NW_021780087.1:0-1282 GCF_005508785.2 Acyrthosiphon pisum | reverse complement strand
TGTGTCAAAATAAATATTCGTTATCTGAGGCCGGGATTTAAGTATTCAGGAACTGCTGACATAGTCGAATGTTTTTGTTGTGGACTGGTCTTGCAAAAATGGACCAAATATGACATTCCGTTTGTTGAACACGCAAAATGGAATCCTAAATGTATATTTGTTTTACTTTGTAAGGGTTATGAATTTATAGAAAATGTAAAAAACGAATATCTAAAATCTACACATGTTTGTGATTGTAATCAGTTTTAATCATTGTATGTTATTTTACTTGAAGACGTTAATTACATTTTAATAATTTGTAATCATTTAAAAATAAATATTGTGTTAATCAACTTAAATGTGTTAACAATAAATATTGTATTAATCAACTTAAATGTGTTAATAATAAATATTGTATTAATCAACTTAAATGTGTTAATAATAAATATTGTATTAATCAACTTAAATGTGTTAATAATTGATTTTATATCTCGTAGACTTGTAGCCGAGTGGGATAACGCGTTAGCCGTTAAGTTATAATTAAATATAATAGGTTTAAAATCCAAGTTACAGGTTCAACGGTCCAGGTAAGTATAGGGGATCCTATGCGTTATTTGATTTGGTTTCATAGTCACTTTAGTTTTTTATATCAATTTCAATCAAATAAATTCAGTATATAATAATACAGGATTCAAGTAATATAGGTACTCAGTTTTCAAATATGTGTGTTGTAAGGATCATACGTTATTTTATTTCACGTTTTTTTTAAGTTAACACATTTTTTATATTTGTACGTTTTTTTTAAAAGATCATCAAAAATCGACTATATCAAAAAGAACACGTCGCAGTACAATATGATTCCAATTGCTGTTTCAAAGTCAGTAATCGATATACGACCTCTGAGCAAGAAAAGTGTAACTGTTGGATTTTTGGTTGATAAAAATATGTTTACAGTCATTATATTACTCCAATGTAATTTTACAAAAAAAATGTTAATGATCGATTTAATACAGTGGTATACATTAATTTCGGATTCAATTCATAGCTCGATAACTAATAATCTACATACTAATAATTTTAAACGTATAAAAATAACAGATACCATGTATTATTCAGCTTACTATCAAATTGTATGCTAATAACCAATTTATCACGTTATCATATAATGATCTCCATCGAATAAAATAATTACAAGAATGTATAGATTCATATATTGTTGAAAAGCAGAAAAAGTTGGTTTCATATCAGTCAACTTTTGATACAGCGTATTCATTAATTAAAGCAAGCATTAATATTCTACCAT
>NW_021780086.1:0-2963 GCF_005508785.2 Acyrthosiphon pisum | reverse complement strand
TCTACAACCAATTAAAATTCAGAGGTATTTTCATTGTTTTTGTTCAAGCTCAATTTAAAAGTTCAAAATATTCATAAATGATTTTTTTTAGGCCTATGGAAGAAAAAAATGATATCAATGTAAGTATAAAAAATGTTGTTAAATGTTTATGTTATATTGATCCTTATTTGTGTCTATAACTGATTTTGTATTTTAGATATGCGAACAAATATGTTTTTATTACTTTGATGATGATGAAGGAGTGATATGTCGCCGTTGTTATAAAAAATTTAAAAAATTGTCCGATTTTCGATTGCATTTAAATACATTATCATGCCATATAACTCTAAGAAATTACAAACTAAATACATATAATGGTGTTTATAAAAAATACAAGTTGAAGAAATCTAAATCTAAAAAAAATTTAGAAACTTTGAACACTCGCAAAACAAGAAAAAGGTACCTATAGATAAATTATTCATTTCTAATAGTTTTAAATTGAAATATAAAATAATAATTGAAATATTGTCTATTTAAGTACTGCACAACTTATGGATTTAGAAACTTTAAACACTCGCAAAACAAGAAATAGGTATAATTATTAATTTCTAATAGTTTTAAATTGAAATATAAAGTAATAATTGAAATATTGTCATTATGTTTTTTAGGTGTTACCAAAACACTAGAGCGGTTGTGACTGTATCCAAATCTTCATCAGACCCGGGTTCAATAAACTCAAAAAAAGCAACTGTTAAGGCATTAAAGAGAGAAGGTGATGTAATCTATATTAGTAGCGATGAAAGTGTAGAAGAGTCGAACACAAAACCAAATGATTTAGAAACTTTGAACAATCCCAAAACAAGAAATAGGTATAATTATTAATTTCTAATAGTTTTAAATTGAAATATAAAGTAATAATTGAAATATTGTCATTATGTTTTTTGGGTTTTTCCAAAACACTAGGGCGGTTGTGACTGTACCCAAATCTTCATCAGACCAGGGTTCAATAAACTCAAAAAAAGCAACTGTTAAGACATTAAAGAGAGAAGGTGATGTAATCTATATTAGCAGCGATGAAAGTGTAGAAGAGTCGAACACAAAACCAAATGGTTTTGAAACTTTGAACACTGCCAAAACAAGAAATATGTATAATTATTAATTTCTAATAATTTCAATTGAAATATAAAGTAATAATTGAAATATTGTCATTATGTTTTTTGGGTTTTTCCAAAACACTAGGGCGGTTGTGACTGTATCCAAATCTTCATCAGACCAGGGTTCAATAAACTCAAAAAAAGCAACTGTTAAGACATTAAAGAGAGAAGGTGATGTAATCTATATTAGTAGCGATGAAAGTGTAGAAGAGTCGAACACAAAACCAAATGATTTAGAAACTTTGAACAATCCCAAAACAAGAAATAGGTATAATTATTAATTTCTAATAGTTTTAAATTGAAATATAAAGTAATAATTGAAATATTGTCATTATGTTTTTTGGGTTTTTCCAAAACACTAGGGCGGTTGTGACTGTATCCAAATCTTCATCAGACCAGGGTTCAATAAACTCAAAAAAAGCAACTGTTAAGACATTAAAGAGAGGAGGTGATGTAATCTATATTAGCAGCGATGAAAGTGTAGAAGAGTCGAACACAAAACCAAATGGTTTTGAAACTTTGAACACTGCCAAAACAAGAAATATGTATAATTATTAATTTCTAATAATTTCAATTGAAATATAAAGTAATAATTGAAATATTGTCATTATGTTTTTTGGGTTTTTCCAAAACACTAGGGCGGTTGTGACTGTATCCAAATCTTCATCAGACCAGGGTTCAATAAACTCAAAAAAAGCAACTGTTAAGACATTAAAGAGAGGAGGTGATGTAATCTATATTAGCAGCGATGAAAGTGTAGAAGAGTCGAACACAAAACCAAATGATTTTGAAACTTTGAACACTGCCAAAACAAGAAATATGTATAATTATTAATTTCTAATAATTTCAATTGAAATATAAAGTAATAATTGAAATATTGTCATTATGTTTTTTGGGTTTTTCCAAAACACTAGGGCGGTTGTGACTGTATCCAAATCTTCATCAGACCAGGGTTCAATAAACTCAAAAAAAGCAACTGTTAAGACATTAAAGAGAGGAGGTGATGTAATCTATATTAGCAGCGATGAAAGTGTAGAAGAGTCGAACACAAAACCAAGTGATTTAGAAACTTTGAACACTGCCAAAACAAGAAATAGGTATAATTATTAATTTCTAATAATTTTAATTGAAATATAAAATAATAATTGAAATATTGTCATTATGTTTTTTAGGTGTTACCAAAACACTAGAGCGGTTGTGACTGTATCCAAATCTTCATCAGACCAGGGTTCAATAAACTCAAAAAAAGCAACTGTTAAGACATTAAAGAGAGAAGGTGATGTAATCTATATTAGCAGCGATGAAAGTGTAGAAGAGTCGAACACAAAACCAAATGATTGCGATATTATTAAAATTCATGATATTCCAAATAATACAAACACCATTATTCCAAAGTCACCTCATGACAATCAGATGACGCTAAATGTTAAAACAAAAGGGAATACCGATGACTTATCGCAGGTTTCTACAGACAATTATTCATCAAGCTCTGCTCATTTTCCACCAAAATATCAGTATGTTTGTGTTATTTGTAAAGCACAATTTATTAATAAATCTTTACTTACGATTCACGAAGTGGAACATATCAGATCAGATTCCAGTACACACAGTATTGTTATGGCTGAATTTAAGGCCTGCAGACAAGAAGATGAGTAAAAACAGTTAATACGTTCTGAAGTTGTAACTTATATTTTTTGTTCATTAATTTTCACCGACGTCAACAATTTTGATGGCCCGCAAACAGTTTCCAGATTCCAAATATGGTCCTTAAAAATTGGCCCCTATGTAATACTTCAATATATGTTATTTAAGTTATGATACAAAAGGTAA
>NW_021780084.1:0-792 GCF_005508785.2 Acyrthosiphon pisum | reverse complement strand
GATCGCAGACGACGCCCCGGGCGTGTATGTCCGGTTCTCGTATGTGTTTAAATCGGAAATTCGGATTCTGAGTTTGAGTGTCTAGCTATCAGTCATCTCGGGTGAAAATCGATTCCCGAAAGGAAGCATTGGGAGTGTAGGTCGATCGTATGCAAGTAGCTAGTCAGGTAGGCAATCCGACTACGTCGGATCGCAGACCCCCCGGGCGTGTATGTCCAGTTCTTGAGTGTGTATGTTGAAATCGGAAATTCGGATTCTGAGTTTGAATGTCTAGCTATCAGTCTTCTCGGGAGAAAGTCGATTCCCGAACGGACAATCCGCTTGCGGCGAATCGGATGCAGTGGGAATGTAAGTCGCTCGTATGCAAGTAGCTAGTCAGGTAGGCAATCCGACTACGTCGGATCGCAGACCCCCCGGGCGTGTATGTCCGGTTCTCGTATGAGTTTAAATCGGAAATTCATATTCTGAGTTTGAGTGTCTAGCTATCAGTCTTCTCGGGAGAAAGTCGATTCCCGAACGGACAATCCGCTTGCGGCGGATCGGATGCAGTGGGAGTGTAAGTCACTCGTATGCAAGTAGCTAGTCAGGTAGGCAATCCGACTACGTCGAATCGCAGACCATGCACCGGGCGTGTATGTCCGGTTCTTGGGTGTGTATGTTGAAATCGGAAATTCGGATTCTGAGTGTGAGTGTCTAGCAATTAGTCATCTCGGGTGAAAGTCGATTCCCGAACGGATAATTCGTCTGCGGGGGATCGGATGCAGTGGGAGCGTAAGTCGCTTATATGCAAGT
>NW_021780083.1:0-957 GCF_005508785.2 Acyrthosiphon pisum | reverse complement strand
TTCTGGTGCCCTAGTATAGATAAAGAAATGAGGATAAATAGAGTAAAGATAGTAAGCAATTTTTTAATAAATGTTCAACATCATTACACAATTTGAATAAATTTTTATTGATGTATAGAAATACTGTACACTCAACCACAAATGAAACGCCAGCAAAACTTATGTTTGGCCGCTCAACACGTACCATTTTCGATTTATTAATCCCAAACACAAATGAAGTAGTTATTAATAACCAAATTACACAAATAAAAAATTCAGGAAAAAGAGATATTAATATAAAAGAGGGTGATTTGGTATTAGTTAAGGATTATCGAAATAAAAATGAAAATTGGCAAAAAGGAAAAATTACAGAAAACATTAGTAAAAACACTCATAAAATCATACTAGACGAGGGTTCTGAATGGATAAGACACACTGATCAGATATGGCCACACAACCAAATAAATAACTCACTGTCACCTATACCAGCTAGACAAACAAATGAAAATTATAAAAATACTGAAACTGTAGTTGAAAATCAAAATCCCGATCCGGCCGATCCCGTAATAGTAAATAAAACACCCAGACCAATTAGATCTAGAAAACCGCCTCAGAGATATTCTCCAAGTGATTATGCTTAGGGCAATAATTAACTATTAATTATATCAGTTATCATATTATATAATAAATACTCGTATGTGAAAAAAATAAAATAAATACTAACATAGTAATTATAAGCACTATACAAAATACTTAATATTTTTTTTTAAAGGAAAGAGATGTTGCATATTCAGCATTTACATTATATACTAAACGTTTATATTAACAATAATAATCATAAGTATCATATTACGATCGGTGGGGATTGTCCATCGGTCATTAGCAAGTAGACAATTTTATATGTACGTCAGTTCGATTTATACTTTTCATAATAAAAGACTATAATATACGTTTATGTTATTATTCATATTAACAATA
>NW_021780082.1:0-775 GCF_005508785.2 Acyrthosiphon pisum | reverse complement strand
AAAAGAGTCAAAATATTTCAGAATTGTATGGTGTATAGGAAATGCTAATATAAACATTCAGTGAAATTTTCATGTATCTGCAGTTATTCGTTTTTGAATTACAACAAAATAAGGAAATCGCTACATGAGAAATCGAGTGAATATCTAATGTTGTAAAAATTTGAATTTCAAACGATCATAAAAATTTAATTTGACTTTCTTATAGATATTTTTTGTTTGATAAAGGTAGATAATCTTATAAGGAATCATGTATTACATTTTCATGTCTTAGATTTAAAAAGAAAAATTTTTATGAATTTCTAACTCGAAATAATTTGCAAATTTTCGTGATTTTTCCATATTTTGTCATTTTTTGAACTTTAAATGCTTATAAAAAAAAACTGTGACTAACGGTTTTTAATATTTTTCATCTGCCTTTGAAACAATACACTAGGAGCTTTCTATTAAATTTCAAGCTTTTTTATCCAACAAATAAAATTTTATTGATATTTTTAGAAAAAAAACTAAAAACAAATGGAAAATGAAAATGTCCGTAAAGAGCTCAAAATAAATCAAAATATTTTGAAAATGTTATGGTGTATAGAAAATGCTAAGATAAACATTCAGTCAAAATTTCATGTATATACGGTCATTTTTTTAAAGTTACACCAAAAACCAAATTCAATTTTGTGAAAAATCGATTTTGCGTAAAAATTCCCGTTTTTCCTTAATTTTTCTTTTGTTTTTCCCGGCGCTTTTGAAAACTACTGGGAAATTTAAATTTTGACCTCCCCAA
>NW_021780081.1:0-989 GCF_005508785.2 Acyrthosiphon pisum | reverse complement strand
TTTGTAGTAAAAATTTATAAAATGTTCAATTTTGTATCTAAGAATTGAAAATTTAAAACATAATTCCACGTAAGTAGTTAATTCTGTTACCAAAAAATCTAAAAAATACATTTACACAGTTTATTTTTATAGTCATTTTAAGTACAAATTTGGACGAAATTACATATTAAAAACCTAGGATAACTATTTTAGTTATTTTGTTGTGATTGTATAATATTATTAGTGGGTACTTGAAACTTCTAAAGTATACTATTATATATCTATGATAGTACCACGGTTTTTTGTTGATGTATATCGCGTTATAAGTACCTAATAGATATTATGATATGATTAATTTGGAATTTATTATATGTACCTATTATAGATAAATTTTTTTAAAATACTATAGACTATAATATAATATTATGTCTTATACCTAGACTGACATACTGTCTCCGCTCAGAATCGTTTTTCTTATACAATGATATTATATCATTGAATTCAAATTTAATACCATCCATTATACAGTGACCCACTTGTAACCTACTGTACAGCAGAGCGACATCCACTTACCCACCTTTTTTTTATTTTTTTTATTGTGACATTTCAATTAATATTTAATACAATCTCTTTACTTTATGTCTGAAATTGGTGTCGTGACCTGCTGGATGCTTGAATCCTAGACTAAATCATCCTACTAAACTCTAATCAAAATAGTTAGTGTCATCATTGGGTGGCTTCTTCCGTCATATTACTCATGTTTTTATTCCTCTTATCTAATTTGCTTATTTTTCTCTGAATAGATTGTAAATATCTTATAAAAATAAAAAAAAAAAGGTCTGAAACAATTATAACACAAAAATTGTATTTTCTGGGTCATAATAGTTTTACAATTAAAAATACATAATGGATGATTATTCTAAGTCTAACGCTTATGTGAATATGAGACACGGAGCCGCAAGATAAAAATATGAATTGCATGTATACTGTAGTACGATAATGATAATATA
>NW_021780080.1:0-1848 GCF_005508785.2 Acyrthosiphon pisum | reverse complement strand
CGAAGAGAGATTCTGTTTAGAGATGGTTTGTCAGTGTGGACATTTTATATTATATTTATACTAGCCGACCCGTCACAGCTTCGCCCGTGATTGGTTGTTTATTTTGCCTCCAGACGTTGATATGTATAATTTTTTATTCAAATTTTATCGTTTAATGTGATCGGAAAGTAAATATAAAAAATGGTTAATGAAAACGTATTGAAATGTTTCTAGTGGTAATAATGAAAAATATATTTTTATCAAAAATAGCTGATCCCGTGCACTTCGTTGCCCGTTAAATGTAGGTACCAAATCTATATGACTCAAACTTTGTTAAATTCGTTATTTAATAATCGGTGTATGGTGTTCAAAACTTATCTTAACTTTTCCGTGGCCCAGAATAAAAATTCTGGTTCGCAGCAGTATATTATCAGGTAGGCAATCTACCTGCGGTAGATCGCGGACCCCGTGCTGTTTATACGTAAGTGTATGATTTAACTCTAAAGTATCAAAGTTATACCAAGTTTGTCGTATTCCACCTATGGTAGATTAATATAATCAATTAATACAAAATCCTAACCTAACATAACTACTAATATCAGATGAATAAAAAAAACCAAATTTAACCATTCCTAAATTAGTCTGTCTTCTTCCTAGAGGTTTAATCTACACACAAACATTCATACCAAACTGAACCCGTGCACTCCGTTATCAGTAAAAAATTGTAACTAAAAAAAAATTATGATTGTTCAACTGTTTTTGGATGTAACTTGCTGCAATGTTCAATAATTTGATTTGGTGCTAGCTTGTACCTGATGTGCCCAAATAACCAATGGAAACCAATAACAAATAAATACTAATTTCTACTGTAGACTGTAACCAATGGCAACTATTTAAAAAATAAATAAAAATAAAATTTCCAATTTCTATCGTGAATCTCGAGATCCCTGTTTGAGCACCTCTTTAAAATGCGATTTTCGAAAAATCCTTTCTTAGTGCGCCTATACATTGTAATAAGTACATTTACTGAAAATTTCATATCCATAGCTTCAGCAGTTCCGGCTAGACGATGATGAATCACCCAGGACAAGCCTTTTTATATATACAGATATATAAACACAACATATTATATGCGCTTAACTAACTATAAAAATAATTAAATTGTTAATGCTATATCATTAAAATGCTATATACCCTTTTTTCTTTGCCATCATCAAACTACACAAACAGACCATTTTCTTAAAGTTGTTTATATTATGGTCAGTGCGGTTCACCGTCACGACTCTGCGAGGGTGACTATTTCGCCGATATCCAAACCCACTACAAGGGGAGGAGGAGGGGCAGCTTTGTCGTCCAGCACAGTTGGGCAATCTGTAATCGTCATGTTACAGCTTAACCCATAGCGGTCCTGCCTCTAGGGACACAGCTATATATGATATTATGTAATTTAATATAATAATATCCACATGTTATGTGGTTGCTGTAGAAAGGTATGTCAAACATGGTCCATGCGTCAATAGCATAGCTAAAATCCTTGCTAGAGCAAAAATACAAATTGAATATATTACAATTCAGACAAACCCAAAAATTCTAAGATGATTATAACCAATTGATAATAATTAATATTATATTCTTATTTAATATGAAAAATAACTTATTATAATCACTCGTTAAATTTTTAGCAAATGAAGACTGAATACGTTTTGAAAAAATAACGTCTTATCTCTTACCCAAACACCAATTAATAAACTTCACCTTATGCATTTGTGTTTGTGCATCATTAAGTCCCTACATAAATATAAGTAATATCAGTAATAAACCGAGTACAGACGTGTATTATTATCATATTTATAAAATGTAGAGTTTTCC
>NW_021780079.1:0-913 GCF_005508785.2 Acyrthosiphon pisum | reverse complement strand
AACCCACTACTTCGGATTAGTACGACTAATCATAAGACTAAAGTGCTACCAGCAACCTCAAATCAAATAAAAAAATTGACGGTGAAGAATAAAAAAATTTTACAAGCTTTGGGTTATCAATTAAAGCAGAATTCTGAAAGTGATATTTTGGATATAACTTCACAGTACGAAACGGATTCTAAAATTACAAAAATTGAATATCATTCATACGCACCGTATACAACATCATTTAATAATAATGATGAAATACGTATATCGATCCAGCAAACGGAAGTCTATCTATATCTACACGAAACCTTTATTTTTTTGGAAGGAATAATTACTGATGCTACCAAAGTGAAACTATCTAATAACGGTTACTCTTACCTTTTTGAGCAAATACGGTTGGAAATCAATGGGATAGAAGTAGATAGCACGCGTGTTCTTGAAATCACTAGCTCGTTGAAAGGTTACTTATCCGGTACGCCAGACAACTACAATTGCTATGAAAATGCTGGCTGGAATTTTAAAAACGCAACGCAATCGGAAAATGACAAAGGTGAATTTAGTGCTTGCATTCCATTGAAATATTGGTTAGGATTGTTTGAAGACTATAAAATAATATTAGTGAATTCTAGATTGGAATTAATATTAACCCGAATTCATAGTGATTTAAATGCTTTACAAGTTAAAAGTGGTGCAACTGCCACTGAAGGTAAAGTCACCTTAAATAAAATAGTCTGGAACGTCCCACATATAACGGTCGACGATGAAGAAAGGTTGAAATTATTGAAACTTATAGAAAAAGAAAAAAGTTTGTTTATTCCTTTTAGATCTTTTGAAACTTTTGAATATCCTGAACTCGGAACCACTAAAAAAGTTGTGTGGAATTTGAAAACTGCTTCAAAATTAGAAAAACCACGATTCATCATAA
>NW_021780078.1:0-1866 GCF_005508785.2 Acyrthosiphon pisum | reverse complement strand
AATTCGAGTAGTGGGACCGACGAGGTTTTCATTGGGCCCAACTTCGTTTTGGACCCGAGAAGATAGACACCTACACTTCCTGACTTTGGAGCGACACGAAGGTAAACGACCGCTGCATACCCTTTCGTGGACGTGTCAGAGAAACCGCACAAATCATAGGTATATCCAGCGGAGTAGCCGATGTAGCGTCGGATCTTAATTCCGACCAGCCAACCTAAAGAATGATAGAAGTCACACCACTTTTCAGCTATATCCGATGGGAATTGATCGTCCCAACCAATCTATGCGATCCACACACGTTGCATGATCGACTTGGCATGAAACGTTGCTGGCGCCAACAGACCTAGTCGATCAAAGATTCTGGCGATCATAGACAACACTCCACGTTTGGTAGGGATCATCTTGAAATTGCTAATGCTGAATGAGAAATAATCTTGATCGTGATTCCACCGCATTCCCAATACGTGCGTAGCATCATTTTGCTCAAATGCTAGCGGATTTCCAGAGCAATCTTCAGGACGTAGGTGTTCCAGCAATTCAGGTGTGTTACTGGCCCATTTCTTCAACTCCAAACCGGATCTGGCGAGGGTGTTGATTAGATTCGATTGAGGCGTTTTAGCAGCTTCCAACGACTCCGCACCCACACATATATCATCCATATAAGTCTGATGGCGCAGAGCCCTTTTCACATCCGGGAAATTTTCACATTCCGTGTCGGTGATGTAACGGAGGACCCGTAACGCTAAATAAGGCGCAGTATTTACTCCATACGTGACTGTATTAAGTGTATACTCTTTTAGCGATGCTTGTGACGAGTCCCTCCACAGGATGTATTGGTAGCTCCGATATTGAGGCAGCACCTCGATCTGGCGATACATCTTGCAGATATCCGTGGTGAAGGCCACTTTGTGTACGCGGAATCCAATCAGAACATCAACGATGTCCTGCTGCAGTTTCGGCCCGACCAACAAACATTGATTAAGAGAGACACCCGAATGGCATTTCGCCGATGCGTCAAACACCACTTTCAGTTTGACACTGTCCCCTTCGGACTTCTGAATCGCATGATGGGGAATGAAGTATTGACCAGGACCTTCTGCGAGAGTCATATGACCTAGGCTTTCGTAATCGAGCATGAACTTGCGATATGCATTGTAAAGGACTTCATCGGCTGCTAATTTTCTCTCCAGCTGCAGGAATCTGTTTAGCGCCACTTGTCGTGAACCAGGGTGATTGCGCCGGGTAGGGAACAATAATAGACCGTGTGCCCGGTCGCCGTTACGTCGCGCGCAGTACTCACACACCGACCGCCCTATATATTGTGTGTATATATGTTATAGTTCAGCTAGAATTGGTTGGGTTCGCCGCGCAAATACTAGTGAGCTATGTGGTTTGGTGATGTGTAAGGTATGTATGTATGTGTTGTGTGTAGGCTTATAAGCTAATGACATAAAGGTAACTATAATAAACAAATAGGTAACACGGTTGCTGGTAATAATATGTTGCTGTATAATTCACGGTATCAATAATCATACAAATAAATAAAAATCACAGCAACACAATAATATAGTTTAGAAATATAACATAACTTAATGTGCGGCCCTTATGATCAAAATAAAATATAATAATAAAATAACTCACAATTTGTGGAGCGCAGTCTGGCCAGTTGGTCCTACAAAAGCTATAATAATAAATAATGACACAGAAAAAAATAATATAATGTCCGCGGCGATTAGCGCACACGGCAACAAATTGACAGTAGGTATAATATAATATAATATGGCGAATGACGCCCACGATATAATAATTTTCGGCGATTTGCGACCACGAGACAACAATATAATAATTTTACGGCGATTCGCGCCT
>NW_021780077.1:0-515 GCF_005508785.2 Acyrthosiphon pisum | reverse complement strand
TATTATATATCTATAATAGTACCACGGTTTTTTTGTTGATGTATATCGCGTTATAAGTACCTAATAGATATTATGATATGATTAATTTGGAATTTATTATATGTACCTATTATAAGTCAATTTTTTTTTTAANACCATATATAATATTATGTCTTATACCTAGACTGACATACCGTCTCCGCTCAGAATTGTTTTTCTTATACAATGATATTATATCATTGAATTCAAATTTAATACCATCCATTATATAGTGACCCACTTGTGACCTACTGTACAGCAGAGCGAAATTCATTTACCCACCTTTTTTATTTCATATTTTGTAGCGGCATATGTGTGTGAGAATTTAAAAAAAAATGAATTTTACTGCGATTTTAAGAAATATCAAAACTAGTAAATTGAAAATGTATGCTGTTATTTGAAAAAGTAAAAACTTAAAATATTATAATAATGTAAATGTTGAAAAATATTAGGCTTTTGCAAAATGTTTGTTTTTTAATGACCTTATAAATTATATG
>NW_021780076.1:0-1197 GCF_005508785.2 Acyrthosiphon pisum | reverse complement strand
ATTACCCGCACGTGTAGCGGTGGAATCCTGTCCCGTTTCTGCAATAGTTTAAATTTTTTCACCATTTTTTACCAAAAGATAGGGTTTAATATACCTAATTTTGAAATACGTTTAATAAGTATTAGTTCATTTTTGAATTAACTACAACTAGTCCCGTCTACAATTTGGACTATATATCAGCACCTGTGGCGGTGGAATCCCGTCCCGTGTCTCCAATACTTAATATTTTTTCACCATTTTTTTTACCAAAAGATAGGGTTTAATATACTTAAATTTTTGAAATACATTTAATAAGTATTAGTTCATTTTTGAATTAACTACAGCTCGTCCCGTCTACAATTTGGACTATATTTCAGCACCTGTGGCGGTGGAATCCCGTCCCGTTTCTCCAATACTTAATATTTTTTCACCATTTTTTTACCAAAAGATAGTGTTTAATATACTTAAATTTTTGAAATACTTTTAATAAGTATTAGTTCATTTTTGAATTAACTACAACTCGTCCCGTCTACAATTTGGACTATATTTCAGCACCTGTGGCGGTGGAATCCCGTCCCGTTTCTCCAATACTTAATATTTTTTCATAACTTTTTTCAAAAACATAGGGTTTAATCAACCCTAAATTTTGAAATAATTTTAATAAGTATTAGTTCATTTTTGAGTTAATTACAGCTCGTCCCGTCTAAATATTGACCTAATTATGCACACGTGTGTCGGTGGAATCCCGTCCCGTGTCTCCAATACTTAATATTTTTTCATAATTTTTTTACCGAATAGATAGGGTTTAATATACTTAAGTTGACGTGTAAGTTTCATAAGTCTTAGTTCATTTTTGAATTAACTACAGCTCGTCCCGTCTATAATTTGGACTATATTTCAGCACCTGTGGCGGTGGAATCCCGTCCCGTTTCTCCAATACTTAATATTTTTTCACCATTTTTTTACCAAAAGATAGGGTTTAATATACTTAAATTTTTGAAATACGTTTAATAAGTATTAGTTCATTTTTGAATTAACTACAACTAGTCCCGTCTACAATTTGGACTATATATCAGCACCTGTGGCGGTGGAATCCCGTCCCGTTTCTCCAATACTTAATATTTTTTCATAACTTTTTTCAAAAACATAGGGTTTAATCAACCCTAAATTTTGAAATACGTTTAATAAGTATTAGTTCATTTTTGAATTAACTACAAC
>NW_021780075.1:0-749 GCF_005508785.2 Acyrthosiphon pisum | reverse complement strand
ATTATTAATTTTCATAAATTAATTAATTTGGTTGATTTTTTTTGGGTTACAATGTGTAACAATACGCCAGCGCACGACATAAAACAGTCCTTTTCAGGACCAACCAATCAGAACGTAGTATTACCGCGCGAACGATCAGGATAACTTGGAAACCACATTACAAGGCCCCAAGTTGTCCCAGACACATAATCTCTGAGTATAAACGTAGGGGAAGCTGCCACGGAGCCAATGACCCTAACCCCGTACACACAGCCCCAAAGCGTGGCGAACAATATCACTTTCCGTACCGAACATAAACACAACCGTTTACGGCGAATGCGCACAGTTTACAATTCGGTACGGAAGACAGTGTATATACCAGACGATTTCGGGCACACATTCATCCTCTCACCTACTCTCTACTTGACCTACATAAACGACATACCAACAACTCCTAAAGCACATCTCTCTCTATTCGCTGACGACACAATGTTCTTTACTTTCGACAAAAGCCCGAAACGAGCAGCAATACAATTACAACACCAACTCAACCTAGCTACCACACGGTTTCATCGCTAGAGAATCAAAATAAACCCGACAAAAATTGTAGGTATCTTTATTGGACGTTCTAATACTTCATCCATCCCACCATTACTATCGACAATCATCCAGTGAACTGGTCCAATCATGCCAAATACCTCGGCGTTACAATCGGGCGCAAACTCACCTGCGGCAAACACGTTCAAGACATCACCAAAAAGGAAACTCGC
>NW_021780073.1:0-1267 GCF_005508785.2 Acyrthosiphon pisum | reverse complement strand
GAAAAATTTTAAAAATACATTTGCCCAATTTTTTTTTATAAGCATTAAAGTTCAAATTTCGAATTCTACAAAATTTATCAAATTTAAAATTTAATAATTATTTTGTAGTTAAAAATGTATAAAATGTTCAACTTTTATAGCTAAGGATTGAACATTTAAAACTAAGATTCTCATAAATAGTTCATACTCTAACTAAAAAAATCAAAAAAACATATTAACACAGTTATTTTTACAGACATTTTAAATTCAAATTTGGACGAAATTACATATTGAAATCTATATTAACGATTTTGGTTGTTTTGTTGTAATTCAAAAATATTATTCGTGGATATAATTTGAAACTGAAAAATCAAAAAAATCCTAATATCGCCTATCCCTACAATCTACAATCTAATATTACCCTAAAGGCTAGAATCACAGAATAATCAAATTGAATAGATTTTTGAGTGCTCAGCGAGTGTCCATTCTGGTTATTCTGTGCTAGAATATTCTGTGTTATCACTTTCTATCATCGAGTGATTAGCTCTTGTCCGAAAAATGAAAAGAGTGGTCATTGTTTTGTGGTCATACGGCGGTTCACCAGCTGTGGCCAGTTTT
This sequence comes from Acyrthosiphon pisum, assembly GCF_005508785.2. Taxonomy (NCBI): domain Eukaryota; kingdom Metazoa; phylum Arthropoda; class Insecta; order Hemiptera; family Aphididae; genus Acyrthosiphon; species Acyrthosiphon pisum. The sequence goes on along the minus strand of NW_021780073.1, from coordinate 670 downwards.
TTTTCTATGAATGTCAATAAAACTTTATTTGTTGAGTAAAAATACTTGACAATTTAATACAAGGCTCCTACTATATTGTTACAATGCCATTTGAAAAATATTAAAAATCCTTAGTCAAAGTTTTTTTTTTATTAGCATTTAAAGTTTAAAAATTGACAAAATATGGAAAATCACGAAAATTACCTAATTATTTTGAGTTTATAATTCGTAAACATTTTTCTTTTTAAAACTAAGATTTTAAAATGTAATACAAGATTCCTAAAAGGACAATCTACCTTTATCAAAAAAAAAATGTCTATAAGAAACTCAAATTAAATTTTTATGAGCGTTTGAAATTCATATTTTTACAACATTTGGTATTCATTCGATTTCTTACGTAACGATTTTCTTATTTTGTTGTACTTAAAAAACGAATGACTGTAGAAACTTGAAAATTTCACTGAATGTTTATATTAGCATTTTATACATACGATAAAATTTTGAAAATAATTTGACTCTTTTGAGCTGTTTACGGACATTGTAAGTTTTCAGTTTTTTTAGTTTTTTTTTTTTAAATAACAATAAAGTTTTATCTATTGGGCAAAAAAGTGTAAGAAATTAATACAGGGCTCCTGATACATTGTTATAATAGCAGTTGAAAAATATTACAAATACATAGCCACAATTTTTT
>NW_021780072.1:0-736 GCF_005508785.2 Acyrthosiphon pisum | reverse complement strand
TTTGATATACTTTTAGTAAGTTTAAATTAATTTTTGATTTAAACTACAGCTCGTCCCGTCTAAATATTAACCTAATTACGCGCACGTGTAGCGGTGGAATCCTGTCCCGTTCTGCAATAGTTTATATTTTTTCATCATTTTGTTACCAAAGATAGGGTTTAATCAACCCTAAATTTTGAAATACGTTTAATAAGTATTAGTTCATTTTTGAGTTAATTACAGCTCGTCCCGTCTAAATATTGACCTAATTACGCACACGTGTGTCGGTGGAATCCCGTCCCGTTTCTCCAATACTTAATATTTTTTCACCATTTTTTTACCAAAAGATAGGGTTTAATATACCTAATTTTTGAAATACGTTTAATAAGTATTAGTTCATTTTTGAATTAACTACAACTAGTCCCGTCTACAATTTGGACTATATTTCAGCACCTGTGGCGGTGGAATCCCGTCCCGTTTCTCCAATACTTAATATTTTTTCATAACTTTTTTACAAAAACATAGGGTTTAATATACTTAAATTTTTGAAATACGTTTAATAAGTATTAGTTCATTTTTGAATTAACTACAACTCGTCCCGTCTACAATTTGGACTATATTTCAGCACCTGTGGCGGTGGAATCCCGTCCCGTTTCTCCAATACTTAATATTTTTTCATAATTTTTTTACCAAAAGATAGGGTTTAATTAACCCTAAATTTTGATATACTTTTAGTAAGTTTTAATTAATTTTTGAT
>NW_021780071.1:0-4561 GCF_005508785.2 Acyrthosiphon pisum | reverse complement strand
ATTTTTAGCCACAAGTTTATAATTCTCAACCTTATATTATATGTGAAACAAATCAATTCGAATTTTACAAATTTATTTATAAGGTATTTCAAAATAATAATTAATAATAATAAAAATGAAATAATCATTATTTATAACGATATTTTCCTTGCTTTTGTGTCGGCAAATTTGTCAATAACTTCTTCGTAATCCAATTTACTAGCGATTTCTGTTTCTATTGAAAGTATGGCCATGCTTGATAATCTCTCTTGAGCCATTGTTGATCTTAAGTATGTTTTTATCAATTTAAGTTTACTGAAACTCCTTTCACATGAAGCTGTTGTAATGAGCTTTGAGAGAAAAATCCTTATAGCAATTTCAATATTTGGATACGATTCTTTAAGCTTATAATCGTGAATCATTTGTAATAAATGAAGAAAACCGGAGCAGTTTTACAGTTTTACTACCTTAACTTTTAATTAGAAAACAAACTAACCTTTATCTTCTTGATATTATTTCAAGTTTGACACTAATTCAACCGATTTTTCATCTGAAACAGAACCTTTAGAAAACCAGTCTTTCATTTGTTTTGACAATTGTACGTCTTCATTTGCTTTTTTTTTCTTGATACTTCGATTTATTGCTCCACTTCGTTTCTTTTTATTATTCATTATTATTTTTAATAGTTAAACTATCTGCATAGTTTAAAAACACATTAATTTAGTATAAATAATTTGTACCTGTTTCTTGTTCGAAAAAAAATAGAAAGCTACACACTTGCCGAGTGATCAGCAAATACTAAGTCAAATTATTAAAATAGTAATAAATACACAAAATTTGTTCACGATTTATAAACTGATGTATCGTACTATCGTACGTATATCAACTGATATAATATAGATAATAGATATTAAGCATGTACGTCGATCGATTCGTCGATTAAACAGAAAATAAAGATAATATAATATAATATACTACTGTCAGAGGCGGACTTACCATTTTTCTGCCACTAGGCATTACAACACTAGCGCCCCGTACATTGGCTTTACCATAGTAAAGATTATCATAAAAAAAAAAAAAAAAATTATATTTAACATATCCGGAAAATCACGTACCTAGTGGAAATGTTGGCCATTTTCTGAAATTCATGTTGCATGCACTCGCAAAAGCAGCAAACTTTGTTAGCCAGCATCTGCTGCGGAATTTAGTCAACTTCGTTGATTTCAATAACTTCCTTCAAATATTACAAGTTGTGCGGGTTGTTGACGCCAGTGAATGCTTAAGATAATATTCCCATAAAATAAAATCATAAAAACCATTGACAGTTTAGGAGTGCGGGGTGGGCAGTAAAATATCCAGTTTTGAAATAACATATCATTGCGAACGTACTTTTCATTATTCATTAATATCTAACTCAACATGATCCACTCCGTCAATCAGTACCTACTGAAGTAATGGCCAATTCAAATCATGGAGGACCCTGTATATTCATATACAGTCGAGACAGTATCGAAGACTCAAACCTATATTGATAACTCGAATTTTTTTTTAGTCCTTTAAATATTATTAAGTTTTTTATTTTTTTTTGTGGTATTTTACTCGAAAAATACATATAATTAATATAATCTATTTTTATTCCAATTTCATATTTTAGTTATCGAGACTTGACAGTACATATTTCTTCGATATTAATTAATATATATTATGTTTTTTCACCGCGTGACTGAACAAAATCTATATACCACTGTTGTGGTTCCTAAACCGATTTTTGATGCAGGAGAGAGCGTTTTGCACATGGCCATCGTCAACGAAGATCCGGCCATGGTGAAGGTACTGATGGACAGCGGGGCTAACCTCAACGAACGGTGTTTCGGGAACTTCATGAGCACTGAAGATCAAAAGGCTTCTAGATCGGATTCGCTCGACCACGAATGGGTGAACCTATGTCCCGACACCAATTACGAAGGGTAAACGACCTGAAGGATTCAGTTAATCACCATGATTTTTCACACGACATTCTTATCAAAAAATATCACTTTTATAATCTAAATCCCAAATACACATTAATATGAAAACGTTTTGTTCAATATACGATATTTGTATGCGTCTAAGTTTTTTTTTTTATAAAAGTCATGTTATGATTTGAATCGTCAGCGTTTTAAAAACCAAAATTACACGAATGCAAAAGTTTCATGAATACAATATGTGCAAAATAAACGGTTTTCTAAATTTCAGGTACGTGTATTGGGGCGAATATCCACTGTCATTTGCAGCGTGTCTCGGCCAAGAGGAGAGCTACCGTTTGATGTTGGCGAGAGGCGCTGACCCAAATAACCAGGACACCAACGGCAACACGGTTCTGCATATGCTTGTAATTTACGAAAAAATTGTAAGTCAATAATAAATGAAATAATATTATATTAAACACAAAAAAATGCTTTAATTGTGACATAATTAACGTACTATAAACAGACAATTATTTTATAAATAAATGATATTTGGGCTTAAAAAATAGGTACACATTATATCGCAGTTAAGTTTTAAGTTAAAGTTAAGTTATGTATTAGTTCATAGTAAAAATATAATAATTATAATAGTAGGTACCTTATGCACCGCATTTATATACCTAGTTTCATTTCATACAAATATAAGTCATACATGCAAATTACTATTTTAAATAAAATATAAATCTCATATCTCGATCGTGTTAAAATATTTTAAAATTTAATAATAAGCATAAAAAACATAAGTCAAATTTGTCTACCTATCTGATTTGTCTATACTTTTTGCTACTGAGAATGTGACAGATAACAGGGTTATTGTGGATTGTTCAAGGAACGAGAGTGGATGAGAGTCATTCAATTAGGTTTTAAAGAAATGAAAGGGAAGTAGGTATCACTGTACATTGTCGTACGGTTTTTGCAACAATTTACATATTCCAAAGAAGTTTTATATCAATTATTCTATATTATTACTTATAACGCGTAATATACAATATATACTCAATACTGCATAAAATTAAAATTATTAGTTTCCAAATATTTTTTTGACGGAAACCGGAACCAAACCTATTTAATATCTGGCAGAAACAGTCAATATTAATTTGGAGAAAACGGGTCTTAGGTATATATACCTACTTTTGGCCAACTTATGTCCCGCGCGTGTTTATTACGTCCGAATTCCCACGTGGCCAAACAGGACGCATTTCACTTTGCGCTTTCCATCGATCCTTCGCTCGGTCGACTATACTACGCATAACCCTCGCTCCAAGTCGACGCCATCACAATCAACGTAATCATTATTATTTTGTACTTCGTCTCGCCGTCTTAACCTGCGCCGTGTGGATAAACAACGGCAAAAAGAAAACCGAAAGCCTTCGGCGCACCGAAAATCATATATCGCCGCACATCAACCCCTGCACCCTCTTTGTACAAGACCCACACGCCGTGTAAAATATATTGCACGTTGGTACCTGTGGATAATAAATAACCGGAAATCCGACTTAGCATAAAGTTAAAACACAAACAATGGACAGCGGGAATACACGCGCGACGATCGATAGTTTTATTTTTCACGTATTTGGCGGTCGTCGCCGTCCTTAAACAGGGAATGAAGGGCTCGTTCTAATAACACTAGAACAGGCGTATTCACCGTATATGGATTTGTTTTTAATCTCAACACAACACGTGTGTTAGACTATTAACACTTCACGGCGAGCGTGTAAAAAGTTCAAAAAAACTAATTCCGGTCGCGTCAAATACTTATACGAAAATATCATGGCGTTTTTATAAGCCCACTCTCTGAAATATTGTATACCTATAATACCCCTGTACGCACTATAAAAGTACCTACATCAAAACCATTATTAAACTTTCTTCTACACGCGGTCGAAATCGCGTGTTATATTCTCGCCAAACAAATCTCGCAACACACATAAAATATAACGAGTTATATCTCTATGGTATATATATATATACTATATAAAAGGAGAAGTCCCGACTGACTGATTCACTGACTGATTCGTAATCAATGTGCAGCCAAAACTACTGAACCTATTCATTTGAGATTTTCAAGGAATGTACAAATAATACTATATCATATATGTATGGGCGCCATATAAGAATGGATTTTGTGAAATTCACTTTTTAAAGAGGAACTCCAGCAGGAATTTATTGACTCACGAAAAACTAACATTTCTTTGATTATAATATTGGGTTGCTATTGGTTACAGAAAATAAAAAAGTCATTATGATTAATTATGACCTGTATTTTGATAATGATTCGTCAAAACCACCCAAATTGCTGTGCTATAAATCTGTATAGCTTACATTTGACGGAGTTTTAAGACTGGATAAATTCGCGGGCATTATTTTATTGTCACGAGCAAGACCGTATATAGGATCAGCTAGTACTTATATTTAGTATTCATATATTTATATATAATATCTATGTATACCAAATACCACATCTCCAGGGTCAACCTAAGCTTTTTATTTATTTATTTTGTTTAAAAAAAAACGCACACCGAAAACGTACAATAGTACCTACTGCATCTAGTGTATCTAGATATTGTAGTTGTAGA
>NW_021780070.1:0-869 GCF_005508785.2 Acyrthosiphon pisum | reverse complement strand
CGATAACTAATAATACAGTTGATTTGATTTTGATTTTACAAATTGAGCCGGGTAATCCAAAGTTTTAATGAAGTGTATAGCACTGGAGGTAAAGCCCCCCCCCCCCCCGAACGTGGTCATGTAAAAAACACAAACGTTAATATATACACTAATATCAATATTAAATATATGAAGTATATTTGTATTCCGTGTATAATGCCTAATATGGGTGTTAAACCAAACTGCTACAACATACATACATGTTCATCAATACAACATGCAGCGACAATGTGACATTAGAATAGCCAATGTTCGTTTATAGAGTATTCCAGTGTATACAAGTAAATAGTAATACTTATACTTCTATATTACTGTAATGTACGATATATTATGCTCATAGTTTTAGCGAGAGAGAGCTTTACTCTAACAACAGGTGGATCGCACCTAACCCTTCCCCTACTGAGCTTTAACAATAATAATTCGTTATACGTACTCTTCGTGTTGTTGCAATTTCCGTGTACAGATGTTTTCTCGGGACGCTCCAAATAAAAATGGAACACTGGAGCATTGGTCAGTAGTCTATGCATATAAGCACATCCGTACATCGGCGTCGTAGTTAGTAAAGTCTGTACCTCAAATCTTGAGGTTCCAAATGGGGGACATACATGCCTACTGACTCTATTCAGAATGGCCCGTGTTCGGGATTTAGAAGCATCTAAATTCATGTAAATAAGCGATCATAATCATTAAAATAATAAAAAAAAAACCTGAAAAATGGTTTGTTACTCCCTTCAAACTCCCAACAAAAAATTTTTTCTCAAAAAGTTCCATATTTTACTTGTTTTATTATAAAAAAATTAGGTAAGGAATGAATGTAAATAATTTAGAAC
>NW_021780069.1:0-1016 GCF_005508785.2 Acyrthosiphon pisum | reverse complement strand
GAAAATCGTAAATTTTTTCTTTTATAACTAAGCTTTAAAATTTGGTACAAGGTCTCCATAAGTTTTTCTTTAAATATCTGTAAAAAAACTCAACCGGACTAAGACAAAAATTTTTAGGAGTGTTTGAAATTTAAATTTTACAAACCCGCATTAAATAACGGTTTAGCCTCAAAAAATTTTTGATATTTGTTATTATTCAAAAAGTATGAGTCGTAGACACTTGAAAATTTTACCAGTTGTTTAAATTGACATTTTCTTTATATAGTTTTATTTTCAAAATATTTCACTAATTTTTAATCTATTTATAGGCAATTGAAATAATCGATTTTTTTTGATTTTTTTTTTATAAATGTTGATAAAAAAAAATTAGCTGGGACAAAATACTTGAAAATTTAATAGAAGGGTCCACATATGTTGTTCTAACTCCCATTCAAAAATTATAAAAATACATAGGCACAATTTTTTTTTATAAGCATTTAAAGTTCAAATTTTGACTAAATACGTAAAAATTACGGCAATGTTCAAATAATCTTAAACAGAAATTCATAAAAGTTTTTCTTTTTAATTCTAAGATTTGGAAATTTAATACAAGGCTCCTAACATATTTTTACAATAGCAGTTGCAAAATAAAAGGAATACATTGTCACAATTTTTATTTATAAGCATTTAAAGTTCAAATTTTGACAACATATTATGTAAAAATCACGAAAATTCGTAAATTATTTTATGCTAGAAATTCATAAAAAATTTTCCTTTTATATCTAAGATTTCAAAATTTAATACAAGGCTCATAATATATTTTTACAATAGCAATTGAAAAATAAAAGAAATATATAGTCACGATTTTTTTTTTATAAGCATTTAAAGTTCAAATTTTGACTAAATACGTAAAAATTACGGCAATGTTCAAATTATCTTAGACAGAAATTCATAAAAGTTTTTCTTTTTAATTCTAAGATTTGGAAATTTAATACAAGGCTCCTAACATATTTTTACAATAGCAGTTGCAAAATAAA
>NW_021780068.1:0-724 GCF_005508785.2 Acyrthosiphon pisum | reverse complement strand
GCACGTCTCACGTTGGTTTTTAAATTTTAAAACCAGCGTTAAATTTTAGATATTATTGGTGAAGGTGTAATATTTGAATAAAAATAAATAAAAACAAGCTTGTTAGGGAAACATATGTAAATTTTGTAAAGGCAGCAGTAGACTGACCTAGGTATTTTTTGTAATAGACAGTAATAGACTGATCTAGTTTTTTTTTGGTAGGCAGCGGAGGACTGACCTGGGAATATTTATTTTTGGTAGACAGCGGTAGGCTGATCTAAGAGTTTTTATGGTAAATAGACAGCAAGGGACTGATCTAATGATATATAGTGACTATTGAGAATAAATAGTGATAGACAGTGGTATAGGCTGATCTAAAAATTGATGCACGCGCGTAGCAATTGAATAAATATATTGAAATAATTAATGAATAATTTTTGAGTTGAAATAAAAGTGAATAATTGATGAATAAATATTGAATTGAAATAAAATTGAATTGAAATAAAAGAATTAAATTGAATGATAAATAATTGTTGGAAGAGAATAAATTGGTTGATAATAAATAATTGTTGAAAGAGAAATAAGTTGATATATTGATGAAAATAGATTTTGTTTTGAGTGAAAAAAGTTGACGTCAAATTTGAGAAAAAAAAAAAAAGTAATTGTAAGGCTAGCCTAGAATAAGTATAATTATAAGATATAATAAAAATAATATTTTTGTGTGATAAATTAAAGTCGTTAAAAG
>NW_021780067.1:0-1390 GCF_005508785.2 Acyrthosiphon pisum | reverse complement strand
CATTAGATAGTGTATACAAAAAACTAGTCAGAAACATAATAATAATAATAAGAATTATGAACTCTGTCGCAACAAAAACATAAATAATACAAAAAAGATTGACATAACATACCATGGGATACATATTTCGGCACCCCTAAAAGCAAACATTGTGCTGGGCAGGGATCGAAACCGTTCCAAATTGTAGAGGTTACGGTTTCGGTTTTTGAGAACGGTTTTCTACATTTTATGGTTTTGGTTTAGGTTTAAGAACGGTTTTTCAATTTTTTTGGATTTGGTTTCGGTTTCAAAAAAGTTTTTTCAAATGTATCGGCATCAAGAACGGTTTTTGATTTTATTTTTTTTCCATTTACCTCATAATCGCAGACTCGATTTTTGCTACCTATCTATTTACTATTAAGGGCTGACCTTAAAGTCCTAAAATATATCCGCTTTGTAAAATCAGTCTAGGTACATACGATTTATATGTATCAAATTTACGTTCAGCAGAACTAATATTGTGTTGTTAACTTTAATATGTTATACCTACTTTTGCATTCAACATATTATTACTATGGTTGAGATCATTATTCGTATATATCAATATTTAATTGTAATTTAAAATAACATCAAACTATATTACGGTATTAGTAATAAATATTTTGTTATGTGATTCATGCTCATGATATTTCGACAAAATATTTATTTAAATGGATACTAAAAAAATAGTATCAGACTATTGAAAATATTGTTATTTAAAAAGTTTTAATGTTAAGTTTTACAATGGTTTTTATTTATTTTTTTATCCTGGATACAAATTATCATATATCATTGAATTCAAGTTTAATACAATCCATTATACATTGACCCACTTGTAACCTACTATACAACAGAGTGATATCCACTTACAGGCATTTAAATTTTAAGTTTGATAAATTTAGTCGAAATTAATACTTTAAATATGTATAAAAAAAATTGTTCATAATATGTATTTTTAATATTTTCAACTGCTATTGTAAAAATATATTAGGGGCCGTGTATTATATTTTCATGCTTTTTGACCAAACAAATAAAAATATATTGTTATATATTATATAAAAAAAAAATACAATATAAGAAAATCACTACATGAGAAATCGAGTAAATATCCAATAATGTTGAAATTTGAACTTCAAACGCTCATAAAAATTTAATTTGACTTTCCGGTAAACATTTTTTTTTTATAAAGGTAGACAAACCTATTAGGAATCTCGTATTTAATTATCAAATCTTAGATAATTAGATTTAAAAATAAATTTTTCATGAATTTCTAACTATAAATAATTTGCACATTTGTGTGATTTTTTCGTAATCGGGTCAAAATTTGAACTAAATGGTTTTAAAAAAAATTGTGACTGTATTTATATATTTT
>NW_021780066.1:0-742 GCF_005508785.2 Acyrthosiphon pisum | reverse complement strand
ATAGATCATACGGTAACCAACAAATTTAAAAAATATATAAACATAGTTATTTTTTATATAGGGTACATTTCAAAGTTAATATTTGAACGAAATTACACATTTAAATCTAGAATAACCGGTTTAGTTATTTTGTGTTGATTTAAAAATATTAATTGGTGGGTATTTGAAACTTTTGGAGTATAGGGTATTATTATTTTATTTTACACACACAATGAAGTTTTCAAATGTTATTATTCTGCAATACATTACCAACTTACTCATTTACTTGGGTCAGTGACTCTCTACTCTCTATACACATAATATACAGCAGAGCGTTACCCACTTACCCGCTTTTTTTAAATTATTGATAGGTAATAATACCTATTTAGATTAGATCAATATAATTAATGCTAAATTAACTTTCTTAAATTTAAAAATATCAATAGTATATACTGTTTAGGTAGTAGCATTGATTATGAATACTATTAGTTACCGATACAAATCTTGCATATTAGTATGTACCGATTATGGTACGGCCTACCAGGTTGGTATATTTTAATATTTTATAATAATGTTTTTACTGCATTAAACAATTATGTACAATATAGAATCGTAAGAGTATTTTTTTTTTTCATAATAATTTAGATATTAAAATGTAGGTAATTGTAAATAGATACCTACCTATTCTTAAATCTCGATATTTTGAATTAGGTAATTTATTTAAGTGCGGTATTGAATAATATGTTTTATGGTTAGATTCATA
>NW_021780065.1:0-555 GCF_005508785.2 Acyrthosiphon pisum | reverse complement strand
GTTATTTTAGGTTTTTAACATGTAATTTCGTCCAAATTCGAACTTAAAATGACTATAAAAATAAACTGTGCTAATGTATTTTTTAGATTTTTTGGTTTCAGAATTAACTACTTACGTGGAATTTTGTTTTAAATTTTCAATCCTTAGGTATAAAAGTTGAACATTTTATGAATTTTTAACTATAAAATAATTATTCAATTATAAATTTGATAAATTCTGTCAAAATTCGATCATTAAATGCTTATAAAAAAAAATTGTGCATATGTATTTTAAATATATTTCATCTACTATTATAACAATATATCAGAAACCTTGCATTAAATTTTAACGTTTTTACCCAACAAATACAATTTTATTGATATTTATAGAAAATAAAACTGAAAAAATTGAAAACTGACAATCTCCGTAACAGCTCAAAAAGAGTCAAATTATTTTCAAAATTTTATTGTGTATATAAAATGCTAATATAAACATTCAGTGGAATTTTCAAGTATCTACAGTCATTCATTTTTTAATTACAACAAAATAAGAAAATCGTAACATGATAAATCCAGT
>NW_021780064.1:0-7744 GCF_005508785.2 Acyrthosiphon pisum | reverse complement strand
TGCCATGGGTGCACGTATAAACTGTTTATAATAAAAATTTTAACTACAGTTTATAGTGGTTTTTAAAATGTATTTCTTGTTTTATTTTTGAATCCGTTTAAACTTTTAAATGTTAAATGGTTATTTATGAACCTTAATTATTCGCGTTGAATTATTATATTATTTTATACTGAACTTTCACAAAACCTTGGAGTGGCCGTGTATCTATGAATCGTTACCATTAACAACAGTCAATGTCGTTTGATCTACAGCCCGTTGCTGCCATCATTAAGGCCTCAACTAATCAATTCTTCAAGCTTGACAAAAGAGGACGAAAGATTGTGGCCGTCTCACAATCTTTCGTCCTCAAATTAGGGACGACGAGTAATTTGTATCACTTGGCTAATTTTTTTATAATAACTTAATTAATAAATTAATTACAATATAAAATTGAAAATTAAAATATTTAATGCTATAGGCAAATATAGTCAAAACTCAAAAATTAAAATAACACACAACATAACAAACTTAATCTTTTAAATTTATTTGTTTTATTTTATGTCATGTGTTAAACGTTTAAAACTGTTTATAATTAAAATTTTTAACTACTGTTTATATCGGTTTTTAAAAATGTATTCCTTGTTTTATTTTTTGAAACAGTCTGAGTACTTAAATGTTTATGGTTATTTATGAATTTCATTTATTCACATTATATTATTATAGTATTTAATACTGAACTTGCACAAAACCCAGGAGTGTATCTCTGAATCGTTACCATTAACAACGGTGAATGTCGTTTGATCTACAGCCCATTGCTGCCACCATTAAGGCCTCAACTTATCGATACTTCAAGCTGGACTCTTGACAAAATGGGAGCCGCTGTTCCCAGAGTTTATAAATGCCAGGTGCTTCTACGCATAAAAACCCAAGCAAGTATATTGTTGTGAATAGCGCATATACAAACACTGGGCGAGGCGGCCACAATCTTTCGTCCTCAAATTAGGGACTACAGGTAAATTATAAAACTCTGCTAATTTTTTTATAATAACTTAATTAGTAAATTAAATACAAAATAAAATTGAAAATTAAAATATTTACTGCTATTGGGAAATAAATTCAAAACTCAAAAATTAAAATTACATACAACATAACAAAATTAATCTTTTAAATTTATTTATTTTATTTTATGTGTTGAACATTTAAAACTGATTATAATAATTAAATTTATTTACTGTGTTTATTGATTGTTTAAAATTTTTTTCTTGTTTTTTTGAAACCGTTTAAATAATTAAATGTTTATTATTATTTATGAAACTTAATTATTCACATTAAATTGTTATAGTATTTTATATTGAACTTGCACAAAACTCAGGAGTGGCCGTGTATCTCTGAATCGTTACCATTAACAACAGTCAATATCGTTTGATCTACCGCCCGTTGCTGCCACCGTTAAGGCCTCACCAAATCCATACTTCAAGCTGGACCCTTGACAAAATGGGCGCCACTGTTCCCAAAGTTTATAAATGGGAGTTGCCTCTACGCAAACTAACCTCTAGGAGTAAAATGTTGTTAATAGCACATTTAAAAACACCGGCGAAACGGCCACATTCTTCGTCCTTAATTTAGAGATGACATGTAAATTGTATCACTCGGCTACTTTTTTTGTAATAACTTAATTAATAAATTAAATATAAAATAAAATCGAAATTTGCAATATTTAAAGCTATAGGCAAATTAATTCAAAACTCAAAAATTAAAATAACACACAACATAACAAAATTAATCTTTTAAATTTATTTATTTTATTTTATGTGTTGATCATTTGAAACTGATTATAATAATTAAATTTAATTACTGTGTTTATTGATTGTTTTAAATTTATTTCTTGTTTTTTTGAAACCGTTTCAATATTTAAATGTTTATTATTATTTATGAAACTTAATTATTCACATTAAATTGTTATAGTATTTTATATTGAACTTGCACAAAACCCAGGAGTGGCCGTGTATCTCTGAATCGTTACCATTAACAACAGTCAATATCGTTTGATCTACCGCCCGTTGCTGCCACCGTTAAGGCCTCACCAAATCAATACTTCAAGCTGGACAAAAGAGGACGAAAGATTGTGGCCGTCTCACAATCTTTCGTCCTCAAATTAGGGACGACGAGTAATTTGTATCACTTGGCTAATTTTTTTATAATAACTTAATTAATAAATTAACTACAATATAAAATTGAAAATTAAAATATTTAATGCTATAGGCAAATATATTCAAAACTCAAAAATTAAAATAACACACAACATAACAAACTTAATCTTTTAAATTTATTTGTTTTATTTTATGTCATGTGTTAAACGTTTAAAACTGTTTATAATTAAAATTTTTAACTACTGTTTATATCGGTTTTTAAAAATGTATTCCTTGTTTTATTTTTTGAAACAGTCTAAGTACTTAAATGTTTATGGTTATTTATGAATTTCATTTATTCACATTATATTATTATAGTATTTAATACTGAACTTGCACAAAACCCAGGAGTGTATCTCTGAATCGTTACCATTAACAACGGTGAATGTCGTTTGATCTACAGCCCATTGCTGCCACCATTAAGGCCTCAACTTATCGATACTTCAAGCTGGACTCTTGACAAAATGGGAGCCGCTGTTCCCAGAGTCTATAAATGCCAGGTGCTTCTACGCATAAAAACCCAAGCAAGTATATTGTTGTGAATAGCGCATATACAAACACTGGGCGAGGCGGCCACAAACTTTTGTCCTCAAATTAGGGACTACAGGTAAATTATAAAACTCTGCTAATTTTTTTATAATAACTTAATTAGTAAATTAAATACAAAATAAAATTGAAAATTAAAATATTTACTGCTATAAGCAAATAAATTCAAAACTCAAAAATTAAAATTACATACAACATAACAAAATTAATCTTTTAAATTTATTTATTTTATTTTATGTGTTGAACATTTGAAACTGATTATAATAATTAAATTTAATTACTGTGTTTATTGATTGTTTAAAATTTTTTTCTTGTTTTTTTGAAACCGTTTAAATATTTAAATGTTTATTATTATTTATGAAACTTAATTATTCACATTAAATTGTTATAGTATTTTATATTGAACTTGCACAAAACACAGGAGTGGCCGTGTATCTCTGAATCGTTACCATTAACAACAGTCAATATCGTTTGATCTACCGCCCGTTGCTGCCACCGTTAAGGCCTCACCAAATCAATACTTCAAGCTGGACTCTTGACAAAATGGGCGCCACTGTTCCCAAAGTTTATAAATGGGAGTTGCCTCTACGCAAACTAACCTCTAGGAGTAAAATGTTGTTAATAGCACATTTAAAAACACCGGCGAAACGGCCACATTCTTCGTCCTTAATTTAGAGATGACATGTAAATTGTATCACTCGGCTACTTTTTTGTAATAACTTAATTAATAAATTAAATATAAAATAAAATCGAAATTTGCAATATTTAAAGCTATAGGCAAATTAATTCAAAACTCAAAAATTAAAATAACACACAACATAACAAAATTAATCTTTTAAATTTATTTATTTTATTTTATGTGTTGATCATTTGAAACTGATTATAATAATTAAATTTAATTACTGTGTTTATTGATTGTTTTAAATTTATTTCTTGTTTTTTTGAAACCGTTTCAATATTTAAATGTTTATTATTATTTATGAAACTTAATTATTCACATTAAATTGTTATAGTATTTTATATTGAACTTGCACAAAACCCAGGAGTGGCCGTGTATCTCTGAATCGTTACCATTAACAACAGTCAATATCGTTTGATCTACCGCCCGTTGCTGCCACCGTTAAGGCCTCACCAAATCAATACTTCAAGCTGGACTCTTGACAAAATGGGCGCCACTGTTCCCAAAGTTTATAAATGGGAGGTGCCTCATCGCAAACAAACTTATACAATTAAAATGTTGTGAATAGAACATTTACAAACGACGGTTGAAGCAGCCACAATCTATCTTCTTCAAAGTAGGGACGACGAGTAAATTGTATCACCCGGCTAATTTTGTTATTTTAACTTAATTAATAAATTAACCACAAAATAAATTTGAAAATTAAATTATTTAATGCTAAAGGCAAATTAATTCGAAACTCAAAAAATAAAATAATATAGTAAATAACAAACTTAATTTTCTTAATTAATTAATTTTATTTTATGCCATGTGTTGCACGTATAAAACTGTTTATAATTAAAAATTTTAACTACAGTTTATATTGGTTTTTAAAATGTATTTCTTGTTTTATTTTTTGAAACCGTTTAAACTTTTAAATGTTAATGGTTATTTATGAACCTTAATTATTCGCGTTGAATTATTATATTATTTTATACTGAACTTGCACAAAACCTTGGAGTGGCCGTGTATCTCTGAATCGTTACCATTAACAACAGTCAATGTCGTTTGATCTACCGCCCGTCGCTGCCATCATTAAGGCCTCAACTAATCGATACTTCAAGCTGGACAAAAGAGGACGAAAGATTGTGGCCGTCTCACAATCTTTCGTCCTCAAATTAGGGACGACGAGTAATTTGTATCACATGGCTAATTTTTTTATAATAACTTAATTAATAAATTAACTACAATATAAAATTGAAAATTAAAATATTTAATGCTATAGGCAAATATATTCAAAACTCAAAAATTAAAATAACACACAACATAACAAACTTAATCTTTTAAATTTATTTGTTTTATTTTATGTCATGTGTTAAACGTTTAAAACTGTTTATAATTAAAATTTTTAACTACTGTTTATATCGGTTTTTAAAAATGTATTCCTTGTTTTATTTTTTGAAACAGTCTAAGTACTTAAATGTTTATGGTTATTTATGAATTTCATTTATTCACATTATATTATTATAGTATTTAATACTGAACTTGCACAAAACCCAGGAGTGTATCTCTGAATCGTTACCATTAACAACGGTGAATGTCGTTTGATCTACAGCCCATTGCTGCCACCATTAAGGCCTCAACTTATCGATACTTCAAGCTGGACTCTTGACAAAATGGGAGCCGCTGTTCCCAGAGTTTATAAATGCCAGGTGCTTCTACGCATAAAAACCCAAGCAAGTATATTGTTGTGAATAGCGCATATACAAACACTGGGCGAGGCGGCCACAATCTTTCGTCCTCAAATTAGGGACTACAGGTAAATTATAAAACTCTGCTAATTTTTTTATAATAACTTAATTAGTAAATTAAATACAAAATAAAATTGAAAATTAAAATATTTACTGCTATTGGGAAATAAATTCAAAACTCAAAAATTAAAATTACATACAACATAACAAAATTAATCTTTTAAATTTATTTATTTTATTTTATGTGTTGAACATTAGAAACTGATTATAATAATTCAATTTAATTACTGTGTTTATTGATTGTTTAAAATTTATTTCTTGTTTTTTTGAAACCGTTTCAATATTTAAATGTTTATTATTATTTATGAAACTTAATTATTCACATTAAATTGTTATAGTATTTTATATTGAACTTGCACAAAACCCAGGAGTGGCTGTGTATCTCTGAATCGTTACCATTAACAACAGTCAATATCGTTTGATCTACCGCCCGTTACTGCCACCGTTAAGGCCTCACCAAATCAATACTTCAAGCTGGACTCTTGACAAAATGGGCGCCACTGTTCCCAAAGTTTATAAATGGGAGGTGCCTCATCGCAAACAAACTTATACAATTAAAATGTTGTGAATAGAACATTTACAAACGACGGTTGAAGCAGCCACAATCTAGCGTCTTCAAAGTAGGGACGACGAGTATATTGGATCACCTGGCTAATTTTGTTATTTTAACTTAATTAATAAATTACCCACAAAATAAATTTGAAAATTAAATTATTTAATGCTTAAGGCAAATTAATTCGAAACTCAAAAATTAAAATAACACACAACATAACAAAATTAATCTTTTAAATTTATTTATTTTATTTTATGCCATGTGTTGCACGTATAAAACTGTTTATAATTAAAAATTTTAACTACTGTGTTTATTGGTTTTTAAAATGTATTTCTTGTTTTATTTTTTGAAACCGTTTAAACTTTTAAATGTTTATTATTATTTATGAAACTTAATTATTCGCGTTGAATTATTATATTATTTTATACTGAACTTGCACAAAACCTTGGAGTGGCCGTGTATCTCTGAATCGTTACCATTAACAACAGTCAATGTCGTTTGATCTACAGCCCGTTGCTGCCACCATTAAGGCCTCAACTAATCGATACTTCAAGCTGGACTCTTGACAAAATTGGCGCCATTGTTCCCAAAGTTTATAAATGATAGGTGCCTCTACGCAAACTAACCTCTAGGAGTAAAATGTTGTTAATAGCACATTTAAAAACACCGGCGAAACGGCCACATTCTTCGTCCTTAATTTAGAGATGACATGTAAATTGTATCACTCGGCTACTTTTTTTGTAATAACTTAATTAATAAATTAAATATAAAATAAAATCGAAATTTGAAATATTTAATGCTATAGGCAAATTAATTCATAACTCAAAAATTAAAATAACACACAACATAACAAAATTAATCTTTTAAATTTATTAATTTTATTTTATGTGTTGAACATTTGAAACTGATTATAATAATTAAATCTAATTACTGTGTTTATTGATTGTTTAAAATTTATTTCTTGTTTTTTTAAAAACCGTTTAAATATTTAAATGTTTATTATTATTTATGAAACTTAATTATTCACATTAAATTGTTATAGTATTTTATATTGAACTTGCACAAAACCCAGGAGTGGCCGTGTATCTCTGAATCGTTACCATTAACAACAGTCAATATCGTTTGATCTACCGCCCGTTGCTGCCACCGTTAAGGCCTCAACTAATCAATTCTTCAAGCTGGACAAAAGAGGACGAAATATTGTGGCCGTCTCACAATCTTTCGTCCTCAAATTAGGGACGACGAGTAATTTGTATCACTTGGCTAATTTTTTTATAATAACTTAATTAATAAATTAACTACAATATAAAATTGAAAATTAAAATATTTAATGCTATAGGCAAATAAATTCAAAACTCAAATATTAAAATAACACACAACATAACAAACTTAATCTTTTAAATTTATTTGTTTTATTTTATGTCATGTGTTAAACGTTTAAAACTGTTTATAATTAAATTTTTTAACTACTGTTTATATCGGTTTTTAAAAATGTATTCCTTGTTTTATTTTTTGAAACAGTCTAAGTACTTAAATGTTTATGGTTATTTATGAATTTCATTTATTCACATTATATTATTATAGTATTTAATGCTGAACTTGCACAAAACCCAGGAGTGTATCTCTGAATCGTTACCATTAACAACAGTCAATGTCGTTTGATCTACACAGCCCGTTGCTACCACCATTAAGGCCTCAACTAATCGATACTTCAAGCTGAACTCTTGACAAAATTGGCGCCAATGTTCCCAAAGTTTATAAATGCCAGGTGCTTCTACGCATAAAAACCCAAGCAAGTATGTTGTTGTGAATAGCGCATATATAAACACTGGGGCGAGGCAGCCACAATCTTTTGTCCTCAAATTATGGACTACAGGTAAATTATAGAACTCTGCTAATTTTTTTATAATAACTTAATTAGTAAATTAAATACAAATAAAATTGAAAATTAAAATATTTAATGCTATTAGCAAATAAATTCAAACTCAAAAATTAAATTACATACAAC
>NW_021780063.1:3221-4146 GCF_005508785.2 Acyrthosiphon pisum | reverse complement strand
TTAAATCCAAAACAGTATAATTTTTTTTTTTTTTTAACAAAACTGATTTTCAATTTTATATAGGTTGAATGTACATTTGCTTTAAACTTAATGTTTTAAACATGTCAACCTATTAAGTATATCCCTGTATTTAATTAAATGTTTTTTTTAATTTATCATTGATAGGGGCAAGGGGATATTCGACATTAGTTTCTATATTTAAATAAATTAAATTAAATACTTTGTTAAAAATTTAAACTGTGATATGTAAGTAAAATATGCAACCAAAAAGGTTGCCGATCCCGATAATAACAGTTTTTGGACTTATCAAGATAATTATGTAGATGAAAATGTAATAGTCTATTGTCTTATCTAGATAAAATTTTAGTTATCTATTCCCAACACTGGACTTATTAAACTTGGAGAAATATACATGATTAGGGCCGTTCTTGTAATGTCTGGTAAAAGTTAACCAACACTTAACCGGACGAGTTCTGCAGGTATTAAAATCTGTTATAAGTCGGTTAGCGTTAACAAACACTTTACTGGACATTGTAAGAACGGCCCTTAATATTTAATATAAATTTGATATATAATAAAAATGTATTTTTAGAGAATTACAACTACCTAGGTATTACATTTAAGGTAATATAAGTTATGTCCTATTAATCTTTAACAAGAATTGTTACACCATCTGATTTTATTATATTTTAATTTCGAAGCGAGTTATGCCATACTTTAATGAAACGAATCGTGGATAAATACTTACATTTATGAAGAACCATTTTCCTGCTACAGTCCCAAAGAAAGGCAACAAAAGAACGTACCTATTGATCACAACACAACAACGTCTAGTAATTACTAATTTGACCACCCTGCTGAGGAAAAACTAATTAATGGACGTAATGGTTAATTATGAGAACGATACTTACTAGAGCTATTTCCT
>NW_021780063.1:0-1157 GCF_005508785.2 Acyrthosiphon pisum | reverse complement strand
GCGCCAAGAAAAACCAAAGAAAAATTAAGGAAAAACGGGAATTTTTACGCAAAATCGATTTTTCACAAAATTGAATTTGGTTTTTGGTGTAACTTAAAAAAAATGACCGTAGATACATGAAATTTGTACTGAAAGTTTATATTAGCATTTTCTATACACCATAACTTTTTCAAAATATTTTGACTTATTTTGAGCTCATTACGGACATTGTCAGTTTTCATTTTTTTTTAGTTTTATTTTCTAAAAATATCAATAAAATTGTATTTGTTGATTAAAAAAGCTATATTATAGCTATAATATTATTTGTGGGTACTTGAAACTTCTAAAGTATACTATTATATATCTATAATAGTGCCACGGTTTGTTGTTGATGTATAACGCTTTACCTAATGGATATTCTGATATGATTAATTTGGAATTTATTATTGATACCTATTATAGGTCAATTTTTTTTTAATACTATAGATAAGTATAATACCTCCCTATAATAGGTATGTCTAATACCTACCTAGATTGTCAGTCGACTGACAAACCGTCTCCGCCCAGAATCGTTTTTCTTATACAGTGATATTATATCGTTGAATTCAAATTTAATACTATCCATTATACAGTGACCCACTTGTAACCTACTGTACAGCAGAGTGACATCCACTTACCCACCTTTTTTAATATTTATATTATAGTTTTCAAACATAAACAATAATATTTTTTGCATAATACTTTTATATTATATATTATAATTTATCCCTGAAATAAAATATTACGTTTCCTAATAATATTTTAACGATATGTAAATAATAATTATTATTATTAGAAGTAGATTTTACAAGTTTTACTTAATATAGATAAATACCATATATTTAAAAGATTATAAAATTAAAATATTTTGAATGATCGATACATCGAATAAAATAAATAATCATTAAACAAATAGCTAATGAATAATAAATGTAGGTACCTAATCAGTAATCTTTTAAGAGAACTATTTTAATATCTTTAAAACATCATGAAATATATAATTGTGATTAATAATACACTTTTTTTTAATTTTTCAAACGTTATTTTAAGACTTAGAAATGAAAATTTCAAAAATCGAGTTTCTTACGGAACCAGATAAAAATCTCCTCTACAATTTTGTTCATAGGTGTTTTTACAAT
>NW_021780062.1:0-829 GCF_005508785.2 Acyrthosiphon pisum | reverse complement strand
CACCATACAATTTTGAAAATATTTTGACTCTTTTTGAGCTGTTTACGGACATTTTCAGTTTTAAATTTTTTTAGTTTTTTTTTCTATAAATATCAATAAAGTTTTATCTGTTGGGCCAAAAAGTGTATAAATTTAATACGAAGCTCGTGATATATTGTTACAATATCAGTTGAAAAATATTAAAAATACATAGGCACAATTTTTTTTTATAAGCATTTAAAGATCAAATTTTGACAAAATTTATCAAATTTTAATTTGAAAAATTATTTTGTAGTTAAAAATTTATAAAATGTTCAATTTTTGTATCTAAGAATTGAAAATTTAAAAAAAGATTCCATGTAAGTAATTAATTCTGTTACCAAAATATCTAAAAAATACATTTACACAGTTTATTTTTATAATCATTTTAAGTACAAATTTGGACGAAATTACATATTAAAAACCTAGGATAACTATTTTAGTTATTTTGTTGTGATTGTATAATATTATTCGTGGCTACTTGAAACTTCTAAAGTATACTATTATATATCTATGATGGTACCACGGTTTTTTGTTGATGTATAACGCGTTATAAGTACCTAATAGATATTATGATATGATTAATTTGGAATTTATTATAGGTACCTATTATAGGTCAATTTTTTTTTAATACCATAGATAAGTATATATATGTCTAATACATAGACTGATATACCGTCTCCGCTCAGAATCGTTTTTCTTATACAGTGATATTATATCATTGAATTCAAATTTAATACTGTCCATTACACAGTGTCCCACTTCTAACCTACTGTACAGCAGAGCGACATCCACTTACCCACCTTTTTTT
>NW_021780061.1:0-831 GCF_005508785.2 Acyrthosiphon pisum | reverse complement strand
TGTAGTTTAAGACAATGTAAGTATTTTTACTGTCCTAAAAGGTGATGAAAAACACAAAAATAAAAAATTTTAATTTAAAAAAAAACACATTTGTAAATTCAATAAATTCATCGCTCCGCTCAGAATATAAAATATAATAAGATTAAACTTCAAGTTCAAGTTAGAACAGTCTGAACAGGTTAATCTTATCTGCAGACTAACCCAAAACTGTTATAGCATTTAATAAATTATAGGTACCTATTATATAATTTACTAATTTAGTGGTGAAACTAAACAAATTTTGAAATTTGAGTAAAATTATGACCTTTTTTTTAGGGGGGGTGGGGGGTGCATATTTGCGGTGCAGGGCCGGTTTGATCCATATTTCCCGGGCCGAAAAAATTCGCCAATCCGCCCCTGACTGTACAAGTGTATAACATAATACGTTTTAACATCGTAACATAATAGGTATTAACAATATATAGATTTATCTTTATTCTCTATAAAATACGATGTAGGTATAAAATTGAATTAAAGACTTTTCCATGCAACACAAAAATAAACAAACTTTAATCTTAACATCTAACCTAAATTAGTGATTACAACAATACATTCAAGGACAATGTTGATTTTATGAAGTAATTTTTATGATTTTACAATCATCTTATTGGCATACGAGAGATAGCTTTGAGATCATAGACCGACGTCTATATGAGATTTCATTGTAAACACATTGCACACGAGGTAACCACTAACCAGTGGTACTAATTTTCTGTAAAGGTGTCAATAATTTTTACGAAATACACACACCACCTATTAAATATAAAAAATAGAAGTAATAATCATTTTTTA
>NW_021780060.1:0-1412 GCF_005508785.2 Acyrthosiphon pisum | reverse complement strand
TTCCTCTTCGAACAAATACGATTGAAAATAAATGGGATAGAAGTAGATAGCACACGTGCTCTTGGAATCACTAGCTCGTTGAAAGGTTACTTATCCTGTACACCAGACAACTATAATTGTTATGAAAATTCTGGTTGGAATTTTAAAAACGCAACGCAATCGGAAAATGAGAAAGGTGAATTTAGTGCTTGCATTCCATTGAAATATTGGTTAGGTTTGTTTGAAGACTATAAAAGAATATTGGTGAATTCTAGATTGGAATTAATATTAACTCGAAGTCATAGCGATTTAAATGCTTTAAGTTGTAAAACTGGTGCAACTGCTACTGAAGGTAAAGTCGTTTTAAACAAAATAGTCTGGAAGGTCCCACATATCAATGTTGACGATGAAGAAAGGTTAAAATTATTGAAACTTATAGAAAAAGAAAAAAGTCTATTTATCCCTTTTAGATCTTTTGAAACTTTTGAATATCCTGAACTCGGAACCACTAAAAAAGTTGTATGGAATTTAAAAACTGCTTCAAAATTAGAAAAACCACGATTTATCATAATTGGTTTACAAAAAGGACGTAAAAATTTGTTAGCGAAAGATTGTAGTATATTTGACCATTGTAATCTAACAAACGTTAAAGTATTTCTAAACTCGATAGCTTATCCATACGATAATTTGAATTTAGATTTTTCTAAAAATAATTTCACTTTATTATATAATATGTATACATCGTTTCAAGAATCGTACTATGAAAAAAGTATTCGTAACCCGATATTGAGTCCATCTACTTTTCTAGCAAACGCACCAATTATAGTTATCGACACTTCAAAACAGAACGATCAGCTACAGCCTCAGCAGTGGATGTTCAATTGGAAATTGAAGCTTCAGAATCGCTTACAGGTGTGACTGCTTACTGTTTATTAATTCATGATCGTATTGTAGAATATGTACCTTTTACTAGAGAAGTAAGAAAACTTGTGTAAATATAATTAAGAATTAATTTATAACAATAAAAAAAAAAAATATTATTTAATAATTTGTGTTTTTACTTGAAATAATTTTTTCAGTTTTAAGATTTCCTAAAAATTTGATTACGTTAAATATTTTACGAGGTAGAATTTCGTAGACAATCAGTGTGAAATGTGTTACACGGTAAAATAAAAGTCTCCAAGGGGGACATTCCCCCTTGAAAAAAAAAAATTACCGTGGAAAAGCTGGCTGTGAACATACAAATATATACTACTTAAGTGAAGTAAGTACCGTTGCAGCTGTGAACATGGAAAAGCAATGCAAATGCCAAACAAATAATTCGCAGTCAGCTTTGGAACTGCAAATTATTTCACTTACTAAAGCAATCGAAGAACTGAGTCAACGGGGCCGTAACAATGACAAGAGAGATGGCAAGCAATACGGACGAACAA
>NW_021780059.1:0-858 GCF_005508785.2 Acyrthosiphon pisum | reverse complement strand
AAAAAGAAAAAAAAAAAATGGCCCAAAGTAGCATTTATTTCAATAAAAACATAAAATCATAGTTAACTGAATCATATTTTAAGCTCATTTAGCAATGAATATGTATATTAAGTATCTACAAAAAAGTATGAAAATGCTATAACTTCACTGCCTTAATTATTATAATTTGGTCACTTACAAGTTCTTCAGTGATTGACTTTATTAGATTATATTAGAAGGTACCTACAAACAAATTACAATCTTTCGTAGCAGATATTTTGTAAAAACTAAAAATATATTAAATTGAGAGCCACATGATTTTATTAAAAAATAAAAATAAAAATACAATTTAGTCTATAATATAATAGAAAATAAAATGAAATATTATATGTATAATAAACATGAATTTTAATCAATAGGTATCGTTTAGACAATAATTACATCTGCTACTACTGCATTGAAATTTTTAAAAATAATTTACTAAATAAACTAAAAATAAAAATTGTTGTACAGGTAGCTTTCCAAATGGCTGTAGGTTGAAAAAACATTACACTGCTGCAGATGATTCTCATAATGTTGATGTTTTAGCTGCATTTTGTACCACACCACATGCATCAATAAGATCCATAGCTTGGCAAACAGATGTCAGTAAATCAACTGTACATCGGATATTAAAAACCAATTTATATCACCCGTTCAAATTGCATTGCGTTCAAGGGTTGAAACCGTCGGATCCAGAAAGAAGACTCCAATTCATATCATTAATAGTTAGCTTATATGACCAGGATACCAATATTTTGAACAAAATATTGTGGACTGACGAAAGTTGTTTCAATAATAACGGCATGGTAAATCGCCATAATGCACATTATTGGAATG
>NW_021780058.1:0-419 GCF_005508785.2 Acyrthosiphon pisum | reverse complement strand
TTTTATATATATATGATTAGTTGAGGTCATCCCGTATCCGTATACAATATAGAGAGCGATAGTAAAAGTGTTGCACAGCTATATCGTAACTGAATAAGTATCTATTAGAAAACGAAATTGTACACACACGTGTGTTTGCATGGTTTGAATACTAATATTAATTGTTTATTTCAACACCCTCCATCAATTAATAATTTCTTTAATTGTAGTCACTCCTATGGCTGACCGCAATTTCTCGAGACGCTCCCTGACCAAAGGTTTCGTTAGAATGTCTACAATCTGGTCCTCCGTTCCAATGAACTGCAATTGAAATTGTCCATCTTCATACTTTTCCCGAATGAAGTGATATCGTACGTCTATGTGTTTCGTCCTCTTATGAAACTCCGGATTCTTAACTAAACGTATAGCACTCTGGTTAT
>NW_021780057.1:0-843 GCF_005508785.2 Acyrthosiphon pisum | reverse complement strand
GTAAAATTTCATGTATCTACAGTTATTCGTTTTTGAATTACAACAAAATAAGGAAATCGCTATATGAGAAATCGAGTGAATATCCAATGTTGTAAAAATTGGAATTTCAAACGATCATAAAAATTTAATTTGACTTTCTTATAGATATTTTTGTTTTATAAAGGTAGATAATCTTATAAGGAATCTTGTATTACATTTTCATATCTTAGATTTAAAAAAAAAATTATTATAAATTTCTAACTCGAAATAATTTACTAATTTTCGTGATTTTTCCATATTTTGTCAATTTTTGAACTTTAAATGCTTATAAAAAAAAACTGTGACTAAAGATTTTTAATATTTTTCATCTGCTTTTGAAACAATAAACTAGGAGCCTTTTATTAAATTTTCAAGCTTTTTTAATCAACAAATAAAATTGTATTGATATTTTTAGAAAAAAAACTAAAAAAAAATGAAAACTGACAATGTCCGTAAAGAGCTCAGTAAAAATATTTTGAAAATGTTATGGTGTATAGAAAATGCTTATATAAACATTCAGTCAAAATTTCATGTATCTACGGTCATTTTTTTTAAAGTTACACAAAAACCAAATTCAATTTTGTGAAAAATCGATTTTGCGTAAAAATTCCCGTTTTTCCTTAATTTTTTTTTGGTTTTTCTTGGCGCTTTTGAAAATTACTGGGAATTTTAAAGTTTGACCTCCCCATTAACCAACGATATTCACTTTCCAATCGAACAAGATACTAAAGTTGAAAATCGAAGCATTATTTCAACTACTTATCGTGTATACAGACACAGGAAAAAATAAAAATAAAAAATTAATTAAAAAAAAATTAAAAAATT
>NW_021780056.1:0-814 GCF_005508785.2 Acyrthosiphon pisum | reverse complement strand
AACTCAAATTAAGTTTTTATGAGCGTTTATTATATAGGTAATTCATATTTTTACAACATTTGATATTCACTCGATTCTTACGTAACGATTTTCTTATTTTATTGTAATTAAAAAACGAATGACTGTAGATACTTGAACATTTCACTGAATGTTTATATTAGAATTTTCTATACACGATAAAAATTTGAAAAAACTTGACTCATTTTGAGCTGCTTACGGACATTATCAGTTTTCAATTTTTTTAATTATTTTTTCTATAAATATCAATAAAATTTTATTTGTTTGGTAAAAATGCATGAAAATTTAATGCAAGGCTCCTGATTTATTGTTACAATAGCAATTGTAAAATATTAAAAATACATAGGCACACATTTTTTTTATAAGCATTTGAAGTTGAAATTTTGACAAAATTTATTAAATTTAAAATTGAATAATTATTTTGTAGTTAAAAATTTATAAAATGTTCAACTTTTATATCTAAGGATTGAAAATTGAAAACAAGATTCCACGTAAATATTTAATTCTATTACCAAAAATTCTAAGAAATACATAAGCTAAGTTTATTTTTATAGTCATTTTAAGTTAAAATTTGGACGAAATTACATTTAAAAAACCTGGAATAACTATTATAGTTATTTTGTTGTGATTGTATAATATTACTTGTGGCCTGTGGGTACTTGAAAGTTCTAAAGTATACTATTATATATCTGTGATAGTACCATGGTTTGTTGTTGATGTACAACGCGTTACCTAATGGATATTGTGATATGATTAATTTGAAAATTATTAATAATACTATAGATAAGTATACTTA
>NW_021780055.1:0-817 GCF_005508785.2 Acyrthosiphon pisum | reverse complement strand
CAATGGGTCGCTTGGAAATCTGAAGTAGCTTATATTTTTCGTTAGTGACATTTTATTGTCGCAAAACTTGACTGCACAAGTAGTCATTTTTTAAAATAAATATGACAGTATAAATATAAAATATTACAAAAAAAAAAACTATTTTATTTAAGCAAACACCAAAAATCGTAAAACGTCAAACGCCAAAAACACGTGAAAAGTGAAAACCAAACATCAGACTATCAGATATAAAGTATCAGAGTGTTGATAACAATATATTTTGTTTGTCGGATACTCGGATATCACTATCAGGTAAGCCACAAGTATACGATACATTTCAAGTAATTTCAATCTGTTGAAATGGTCACATTGATTCTGGCGGAGACCAGAATCAGGCCATTTTTTGTTTACATCTAAGTGCACAATCTGTTTTCATATAATCTGTGGTATTACATTATACTTATATTAACATTATAAGTTCAAATTTGGATGAAATTACTTATTAAAACAAAGAATAACGATTTTAGTTATTTTGTTGTAATTTAAAAATAGTAGGTATTCGTGGATATATGAAACTTTTAGAGTATATTATTATAATTTAAATACACAATGACACTTTCAAATGTAATTTTTTGGGAAAAAATGACTTTAACATAGGTACTGTTGTACTAATACCTAATAATCTGTAGTCAATGTGGTTATAATCATAATAAGTTATTCCAAGCAAATTTAAAATATTTTACGTTTTATTATTTTTTTATAGCGAAATATGATTTATTTTTTACCATATATTTTAGAAAAATTAAAGTAAATTTAAGCCCCAAAAGAATATGAAAAC
>NW_021780054.1:0-1126 GCF_005508785.2 Acyrthosiphon pisum | reverse complement strand
TAGGGGATATTTAATTAAAATGGTCACGACACCATTTCCTTTTAAGTCTATGTTGTGGATTTTCAGGGAGTGAGAAGGTATGTAGCTCTTTTATTAGTGGGTTAGGGTGATTTTCAAGTCTATCGAAAAAACGTTTGTAAAATAGTTTCACTTCAGTTACAACAGGTAGAATACCTAGATCTTGATGGAGAGTTAAATTAGAGACGTAGAAGGGAGCGTTAGTGATTTTTCTAAGGGTAATGTTCTGAAAGACTTGAATTTTGTTTGTATTTGATTTTTTGGCCGATCCCCAGAGTTGTAACCCGTATGTCCATATTGGCTTTAGGAGAGTTTTATATACAAGTAGTTTTATTTTTAAGCTAGTAAATTTATTTTTTGATAATATTGTTTTTAGCGATCTAGATCGAGCGTTAAGGATCAATCTTTTAGCTCTTATGTGTTTGTTCCACGTTAATTTTTGGTCAAGGATTAATCCTAAATATTTAACAGCATTGAGTGGTGGGATAGGTATGTTATTAATTGAAACATTTGGGCATTGGCCGTGTCTAAGGGTAAAAGTTGTATGAACCGACTTGCTGTGATTTACTTTTACACGCCGTTTTTCATACCATTCAGATTGTAGATTTAAATGAGACTGTAAATTATTAGTAGAGGCTATAATTGGATCGTTATGAATTGAAAAAATTACTTTATCATCTGCATAGTCGGCAACAGAGGTGTTAGGAGTTGTTGGCTGATCAGAGGCATATATGTTAAAGAGTAAGGGGGAGAGGATTGCTCCTTGAGGTAGGTACATCGGCGAAAATTGGGGCTATATTTGAAGTTGATGAGCCGAGACGTATTTTGAAGTGGCGATTTGAAAGGTAAGATTTAATTAAGAGAAAGAGCGGTTGGGGTAAGTAATTATTCTAAATACTACATGTTTATAAAATATTTTTTCTACACTTCATATTACTTTCGAACATTTTTGTCACATTTTATGCTAATATTATAGATATTTTATATTTTAGTTTTTTTTTTTTAATTTACCTTGATAAAACTTTTGTTTGTAAGTAAAACGCATAAAAATTTAATACAAGGTTCCTCGTAACTCATAAATTGTTTTCACATTAATTTAAAAATATTG
>NW_021780053.1:0-828 GCF_005508785.2 Acyrthosiphon pisum | reverse complement strand
ATAAATATATATATTTATACGAGCAGCGGCCCAACGGGAAATTACCCGATATCCCGGTCGTTCAGTCCGCCCCTGGCATTTTCTATACACCATAAACTCTTCAACATATTTTGACTTCTTTTGACTTCTTATTCTTAATCAAATATATAAGAAAGGACTTCAAAATATACTACCTCAAATATGTATTTGTCTTCGAATACTTTCTACCATTCCCACGTCTGTGTCAACGGGAGAAAGATCTTTCAGTAAACTGAAATTAATAAAAAGTTATTTACGTTCAACTACAGAAGAAAACCGCTTAAATCATTTAATACTTCTCTCCATCGAACACAAGTTGGCAAAGACTCTAGATTATGATGATGTTATAGACAGCTTTGCTGAAAAAAAAGCTAGGAAAAAGGTGTTCTAATATACATTTTAATATTTTATTTAAAATAATAAAATAATATATGTAAATTTTTTTTAATTTTCTTAATCTACCTTATCTATTTATTTAATCCTATAAACATCCAAGTTAATATTTTCCTTGAATATTTATAACCATCTAGGAATAAATTGTAGTTTTTTGTATACATGGTAATACATTGCTAATAATGTCTTGAATAATATTGATATAAATAATATGAATAATATTCAATTATATTATGTAAGTATGTAATGCAGTAGGTACATGAATTTAAATGAGCTTGATTGGTTAAGGTTTGGAAAAATACGTTTATAAACATTTTGTTATTCTCAGTGAGTACTTTGTTTATCATATCTTATTATTATGGTTGAAGGGCCCCCAAATTAATTTGCCCCTGGCCCCGAAAAACCTTGGGACGGCCC
>NW_021780052.1:4425-5852 GCF_005508785.2 Acyrthosiphon pisum | reverse complement strand
AACTTTTTAAAATTAAAAATAAAAATATATATTTTTTTTTTTACAGAGTGATTTTTTTTACATTCGATTCAAGGGCCAGAACTAAGCCAGAACTAAGAACGTTGCTTTTATAGATTATGAGATGTAGTGGTGGGACCAAGTGCAATACTGTAGTGTCAACCAAGTTTTTACTTTTTTGTAAAAAAAGTTTAAATGTTCATAGAATAGCTACAACTTTTCAAGCTCGAAATGTTTTATTTTATGAATTACCTAAAACTATAAAACCAACGATAACATTTTATCTATTAAAAAATAATGTATTTGATAATTTAAAAAGACATGACAATTAATTAAAATGAATGCAGCAAGATTAAGTTTTTAACTAACAATGTACGTATAATTCATACATTTTTTTACATTCCTTGTCTATATGAAAGAAAATATGTCACAAGAATACTTTATAACTAATAGGATAGTGAGACAAAAATTGTAAAAAGGAAAATATTTTGCCCTCCCCTTGACAAATTCCTGTGGACGCCCTTGTTCAAAACTTAAATTAAATACAGTAAACTTTCGTTATATCGAAGCTCAAGGGGTACAGAAAGGAGTCGAGATAACGAGTCTTCGAGTAATGTTAATATTACTTCAAGGGGATTTTAATTGAGTTCGACTAGTTTGAGATAGGTAGGTGACGAACAATTTCATATATCGATTTTGGGCATAATTAGAATCAATAGTGTCTATTAGGTAGTTATATTATCATAACTCTTTTGCTTTCGAACGTGTTTTATAGGATAGTATTTACTATTTATAAATTTCAAATAAACCAATAGGTATCTTCGAAATCCAAATCATTGAATATTACAAATAACAGACTGTTAAGCATATGATGTAGGCTATACCCATCACATAGGATTGTATATAATATTATAATGTATTATAAATTATTAGTTATTACAATATTACCTATAAACCAAAAATATAAATCAGGAATCGTCGTTCACGGGAATAAACCTGCTATGTGAAAAAAGCGTAGTTTTCAGGAAACGCGAAAACCGTTTTAAATAAAGAAATCACATAGGAGTTATTTCATAAATGATTTATATTTGGTAACACATAGAATGATTTTTCTAAGGTGGAGATAGCTGCACATAGGAGATATTTCATAAACGATTAGTAGGTACCACATAGGAGAATTTATTTATTATTTTTCATTAATTTTAGGATGCAGATAGCACATAGGAGATTTTATCAATATATAGCTAATTTTTTTCTGAATTTAGGGATACCAAAACCTCAAAATCATAAATTTGGCACATAGGAGTTTATTCCCGTGAACGACGGAATGTCATTTGAGTGTTACAGGACACCTATGCTTGTGCAGCATACCTATAATTTGGGCCCTGACTATAATTTTTCTGTGCAAGGCAAAAATAATCTTTTTTTTA
>NW_021780052.1:0-2216 GCF_005508785.2 Acyrthosiphon pisum | reverse complement strand
CATACTTATTTAGATTTTATGCGTTTTACGAAATATCGCGGAAACAGTGTAATCGCTACCACTACCATCCTCCACCGTATAAAGTGGCAGCTTCTCACCAACCAGCATTTATAATTTTGTACATTGCTACACTCTACAGTATAGTTTTCTTTTCTTACACTCGCCGATGAGTTTACTCGTATGAGTCGTATGCGTTTATCCATTCAATTTCCTGTTTTAGTGTTTTCATGTGAGGTATAGGTAGGTTACTACTGTACACATTATTCATATTTTATTTTAACAATGCCGAAAGAAAAACAAACAGTTGCACAATTTTGTGGAGGAATTTGAATTTTTTAAATTTATGGATTAATTCTTATTATTTTAAAACTTTTTCATAATTTTTTTACATAATGCATATTTTGAGTGCATAATTTAAAAATGTTAGAGCATATTAATTCATATTTTCGAACTTTTTAGTGCATATTTTGACAATTTTTAGTGCATGAATGCATGCTTATTTATGCATTTTTTAGTGCATGAAGTAACGAGCCCTGCTAATGAGTAACGATTAACGTCTCGATACTCGATAACGATGGCTAATTTATTGGCAATATATATTATACACATTGAAAAATATATATCTTAATTTCAATTATTTACATAATATCTATGTACCTATATTTGTGTAAATTATTGGAGCTAGAAAGGAACGAAAAATTATGTTTCCTTGAAAAAAGAACTCATTTATTTTCTCGTTCTTTTTTTTAAAAAAAAGGAATTCGTTCTACGTTCCGTTCTTTAAAAAAAATTTTTTTTCAGGAATCTGTTCATTTTGGAACTTGTTCCTTCCAAACACTGATATTAACAGTCCTCAACAAATAAATCGGTAGACGGTAGGTTATATAATTATGATTTATGTGACTTATTATCATAGGTGCAAATAGCGTTTGAGATTTGTTGGGGCTAATAGGGCTAATAGGACCTTACTTTGATAATATTGAATACGCTTAAAACAAAATATAGTACATTTTTGGGGGGGCTTAGCCCCTAAAGCCCCCCCCCCCTATTAGCGCCTATGCTTTTTATTATTTGAATTCAATGATATAAAATCATTGTATACGAAAAACGATTCTGAACGAATTGGGAAGACGGTCTGTCAGCCTATAATATTCGATAATTATTAAGTACTAGCTGATCCCGTGCACTTCGTTTCCCGGCAACCAATAATTATTATTATTATAGCTTCAAAACCTATGGCAACCATTTATAAACAAAAATGTCCATATGAAATATCAAAATCCCTGTTTGAGCACCTCCCGGGGTTGGTCCTCTCCCTTTTTAAATTAGTCTATCCTCTCACCTCTGCTCAGAGGTATAATCTATCTATGTAGGTAATTGGTTGCCATGGTAATATGGAGACACACATGGACGGAAATCTCAAAATAATATATAAATGATTGCCATGGTAACATGGACACACACACTGACACACATACATTCATTTTTATATATATAGATGGGATTTATAACTTTTTAGGCAAAATTAGGAGATTTCCTGATTGAAAATTTTCCTAAGTTGTAGCATTTAACGGTACTTATTGTCACTAACAACCAGATTTTTACAATGTATAGTTAAATAGTTCTTTTTTAGCTTTGACGTTACCAATAACGTAAACGGAGCAGTGAACAACAAAGCTCGGCTTAGTTCCTTTGGTCTGGCCACTAAAATTTGATGTGGCTCTAGACTTATGTGTGTTGTATAGTTAACCAATATTTGGTTTGCTTCTTTCACGGCAAATGCAGCTGCTGCAATGAACACCTAATTCAGGAAAATTAGCAGTTATTAATCATTATACACTTTAATAGCATAATGTATCTATATAATAGGTACCGTTAGATAAGTGTAAGCAAATAAAAAAAGTGGACAAGTGGGTACCGCTCTGTTGTACTGTTTCAAATATAATATATTGTACATAAATAATAATAAAAAAATACGAGTGTGTGTGAGCCCAATATTACACTCTGGGGAAGTAAAACTTCTTTCATAAGTATTGTGGCCCATGAAATTATAAGTAAATTATGGAGAGAGTGAGAAAAATCAATACAATAAAAATGAACGTGCACGCCGCCGCCGCTGTGCATGACTTGAAAAATAAATAAATAAAGAAACGTGTCGTTTCATTTTTCGTTACGCGATTTTTTTCCACCCACACCTTAAGAAAGAAGTTTTACTT
>NW_021780051.1:0-865 GCF_005508785.2 Acyrthosiphon pisum | reverse complement strand
ATGAATTTTAACATTAATATACATATTTTATAACTAGTAGATAGTTTACAATTTATATGCACTTTTTCTAGAATAAAAAAAAAATGGACCCATCATTAATATCGGAAAAAATCAACGCTATCTTGGCACAACGCAAGGAAAATGATGAAGGGATGAGAATGGTCAAATTCAATTTCAGAAAAAATCTGAAAAATATTAACATTAAATAGCGAAAGCTAACTTAAAAACAACTAAAGAAAAATTAATAGAAGAAAAACAAAAAATATTAAATAATTATAAAACTGCATTACACATTGAGTTTATTTGTGAAAAAAGTATACAAAGAGGACTCAGTGATTTATATGAACAATTAGATAATATATAACATATATATAATTGATATATTATAGTTATATTTTTTCTAGTTTTTTCTATTTTTTTTTCAGTTTTTCTATTTTTATAGTTAATATTTTTTCTATCTTTTTCAAAAATAAAATTGTGTATTAATAAATTATTTTGTTATTTATTTATTATTTTATCTTATAATTATATATCGAATGATATTGAAAAAAATATAACCTATACCATCTCTGTGTATATAGTTTATCTGTTGAAGGCTAATACTGACTATGTTTGATAATCGTTAAGTGTATAAAAAATGTTAGGAAAAGTGGTTTAGATTTAAAAAACGTACCAATTTTCTAACAGAATGAGTGTATAAACAATGTTAAATTTAAAATTAATAGTATTAACAGTTAGTTTTGAAATTCTATATAATTTTCAGAATCATGAACACAGAAATAAACATAATTAAAAGCAGAATTCCAACAGTAGAACAGCAGGTGCGTGCAAATAAACGCTATTATATCGAGAAACGGAAAGCATT